>NW_011888800.1:9366807-9515274 GCF_000151845.1 Pteropus vampyrus
CCCAATTGCTCCCTCCCTCCCCTGACCCTCCACCTAGCCTACGTATTAATGCTAACTGCATTCCCTATACCATGGTCCCCATCCCCGTGATGATCCAGCAGCTACTAATTTGTACTTCTTTAACCCTTCACCTCATTCTCCTAGCCCCCCAAACCCCTCTTCCCTCTGTCCGCCACCAAATTGTCCACTATATTTGTGAGTCTGTTTTTGATTATTTTGTTCTGTTTATTCCTTAGATTCTGCGTATAAGTGAAATCATATAGTGTTTATCTCTCTCTATCTGACTTAAATACCTTCTAGGTCCATCAAAGCAATATCTTTTTCCATCCCCTTCCTTTTCATATGTAGGGGTCTTGTTTTTTCATCCTTTAGCCACTCTATCCTTTGGTCGGAGCACTTAATTCTTTTCTATTTAAGGTACTTATTGATAGGAATGTAGTTGTTACCATTCTTTATTCCTGTTTTTGATACATGTTTTTGTTTTTTGTTTTTTCCTTAAAGAAGTCTTTCCAACATTTTCTGTAATACTGGCTTGGTGGTGGTAAATTCCTTTAGCTTATTTTTGTCTGGGAAGCTCTTTATCTGTCATTCAACTCTAATAGCTTTGCTGGATAAATTATTCTTGGTTGTAGATCCTGGATCTTCATCCTGTCGAATATTTTTTGCCAAGTCCTTCTGTCTTGCATAGTTTCTTTTGAGAAATCAGCTGCCAGTCTTATGGGTGCTCTCTTGTAGGTAACTAACTGCTTTTCCCGTTGCCTTTAAGATTCTCTCTTTGTATTTAACCTTTGGCATTTAAATTATGATGTGTCTTGGTGTGGGCCTCTTTGGATCCCTGATTTTTGGAATTCACTGAGCTTCCTGCAGCTGTTCAACATCTTGATTTTCTTCAGTTACGCCGATCAGACGGATATTTGGACCCTTAATAGTGTCCTGTGTGCTTCTTAAATTATTATTATAGTCTTGTGGCTTCTTTTCTCTTACCATTCTAATTGCATATCCTTGGCTTTTCCGTCCTCTAGATAAGGCATTTGATCCTTTTCTTTATTCACTTTGTTTATTCCTTTGTTTATTCCATTTAATATACTTCTCATCTCAGATAATGTGTTCTTCATTTCAGATTGGTTCTCTTTTATAATTTCCATTTCCATTTTTATGTTTTTTATCTTTTTGTTGAAGTTCTCACTGAATTTATCTACACTTCCCAAAAGTTTCTTAAGCAACTCATATGGTTTCTGCTTCTTTGTCCTCCCATTTTGGCTGCCTTTCTGTGTCTGTTCCTATGTACTAAGCAAAGCTCCTAAGTCTCCCGGTCTTATTAGTGTGGATTTGTGAAGTAGGTGTACAGTGACACAGTTCTTGAGAGGGGTTCAGCTGCAGGCCAAATTTAGCCCAAGCCTCTGCCCCTCCTGGGCCACCTGTTAAAATTCAGCAAGCAATCCACAGATGCTATGTTTATAGTTGCCTCAAAAGGCCACACCAGAAATCGAGGCCAACTGCCACCAGTGTGAGTCTAGGCGCTGCTCAGCAAGGAGCACCTGACTCGCCGAGGATATGCTTGGGTGGGGCAGTGAGTTGGAGAAGGCGGGGTTTCATGGAATACTCTGGGTGGAGCGACCTCTGTTATCTAGTGTGATGACATCATGGCTATGGCGGCACTGTATGCGGCACACTTGTTTGGGGGAAGACTCAACAGGGAACAATGGATACCTCCGGCACTTCTGTAGAGAGCAAGTCTCTCTTCGGCCCTCACTTCGACAATGTCTCCCCATAAGTTACTGGTCTCCCCTGCACACAGCCAAATGGACACTGGTGCTCAGAGTAGGCAGGTCCGTCACCGCAAAAATCCACTTGTGGATGCGGCCCCTTTAAGAGGCTTCTGCGCCTGTTGCTGCCTTGCCCTGTCCTACCTTCTGCGTTGCAGGGTGATTTCTTGGATTTCTTCCTATTTGCATGACTTGTTCATCTAGATCTCAGGCAATTTTTCCTTGCTGCTTGCTCCTTGTTTTTGTCACAACTTTGATTTGGTCGCCAGAGGAATGAATAGAGCCTCTATCATCTATGCCATTTTTTTTTCCTCCCCAGAGGGGACTTTTAAAAGCCATTGGAAACTAGGAAGCCAAGAATTCACCATCATACTTTGCCTGCAATACCTATAGACTTATGTGAATTCTTCTCCTCAAGTTCCCAAGATAGTCTGAGGTTCCTGGGCCTTCAAGAAGTGACCTTCCTTACTCACCTGTAAGGCTGGGAACCCTGTATGACAGATATAGGCTGGTTTTTGGAAAGCCAGATTTATAAGTATTGACTCCTTATAGTCGGCCTTAGTTCTGTAAAGCTGTCTGGCCATATCTGCTTTTATGCATCCTTCTCAAATATGACATTCTAGATCCTTGGTAACATAACCAACATTTCCAAATGTGTCCTGTTACAAAGAGAACAGATTCTTATTGAGTTTAGCCAAATAACTATATTGCCGTGAAAATAAGATTATTCACTAAGAGTTTCTGAATTCTGGATGTATCAAGTAGAGAGAAAATGTAGTTGTTTTATCTTTATTCACAAAGGTATACTTTACAAGATTGTTGTAAGTTATAGATAGCTTAAGAGAAAAGAGAGATTTTTCTTAAATCTAGAAAACAAAATATTAAAGAACCAGCAATATTGGGTCTTGTATCCTGAATTCTGTAACTATTTATATATATCTTCTCTATTAAAGTAGTAATAACTTCATGAGGGCAGGAACTGTGTCTTATTCTTTTTGTTTACCCAGCCTCGCATGTATATAGCAAGCATTGGTTAAATATTTGTTAAACTGATTGCATCAGTTTTAGAATTTTGTGTATCTGTTTGGTAGTGTACTTTAGTTTTTATATACTATATCTCCATTTCTATTGTCTTTTAAGACTTTTGCCATTTTATTCTGATTTTGTTCTTCATGAAGAAGCATTAAGAGCATTTTTTTCCTCAATGGTTTTGTGAACTTTGTTTCTCCATCTGTATTTGAGTAGGTAAAAGAGAACATTTGGATTAGCAGATGAGGGATAAGCCTATTTGTTCATTAGAAAGATTAAGACCTATAGTAATTGATAGGCTTTAGTTGTATTTGAAGAATGCAATCTTGTATGAGGCTAGTTCTGTGTGTTTTGTTTCTAAAACTTTGTTAAATAGCAAAAATAATCTTTTGCAGAGATTAAAAACTGATGACCCATGTCCAAATCCAGCCAACATGTGTTTTGTTTGGTCCACCCATGTCCAAATCCAGCCAACATGAGTTTTGTTTGGTCCACACATTTTTAAAAATCTGAAATAGTTACCAATATTTTAAAATCAATAGATTTCACATAAGATTCCCCCAAACTGGATTCTTTTAAATGAGAATGTTTGACATAATCCCTGGAAATGATTATGACTGTTCATTTAGAATGAGATTTTCCATGTCCCATTTCTCTGTTACAATACATATGTTTAGCTTACTTGTCTGATGCTTGTAGGTATTTGAATTTTTGGCACCTTTCTATACCATGAGAATATAGAAGAGAAAACTTGTAGTTGGTCCGGGGCAGGGGCTTAGCCATTTGGAATCCATGGCTGTGTAGAAGTTATACTGAGATTATACTTGGCTTGAGAGGGAAGTATTGACTGAAACTTAGCAAGTGAATTGCATCAGACTGAGACATGATATTCAAAAATGGTAAATGAGGAGATTGTAGTCTTGAGAGAAAGATACCACACTAAAAATGCCAGAGGCAGAACACTTTTATCATAATAAGGCCTTGTTGGTAAATGGAAAATATGAAATGGGAATAGGAAGAGAGAATCTGAGCATGTGAAAGAATCTCTTTCTCTGCCCTGCTTGACTGCTTTTCCTTTATGGATACAGGACAGATATAATCTCAGTCCATATCTTCATCTGATTTTACTTCATCTAGAGACCAAAGTTATATGGAGAGATCAAGAAGTACAAATGATAGTAGAAGTGTAATAGGCAATGAATCTAAAAGCGGTTGATTCTATAGGTATAAAATGATATATTGTTAGAACAAGTTGAAATTTTATTGAAAGCACTATAAAGATATGCATATTTCTGTAAATTTAACTGTGTTGCCACATTGTACAAAAGTGGCATGTTTTGCTATTATAGAGGAAGATATATTTGACTTGGTTTAATTTAAAATGTAGAATGTAGGCTATATCATGACAAAATATAGTTCAGGGGACACTTCAAAGTATCCTGGAGGCATATTTCAAAGAAATTGAGAATCCATGGAAGGCCTACTTGTTTGCCAGTTTAAAGGAACATACCCTATCTATTTAGTTGCCTTGAATAGAGAAGACTGTTCATTTCAAATGTTAGCCCCATACTGAAAATCACAAGGACAGTTACTTCAGATAGTAGGTGGTGGTTGTTGATCAAGCTGCTTCTCATATAGACTTTTCTGTGTAGCTTGCTCCAGAGTGAGTAGCAGCAGGATTTACTTATTCAACCATGATTAATGATTCTCCTGAACAACATTGGAGAGTCAAGCTAGTGTATCAGTGAGTACATGATTTTATTTTATGTACAGATCTTTTGAAATTATTTTTCAACCTCTGATCCAGATAGCTTAGTGAGTTCACCTTTGACATAGCCACTCTGATTACACATGTAATGATAAACAGAACTAAAAGGATATTGATAACTTCAAAAACATGTTAAACATTTCTGTGGTCAAGAAATGACACAAAAATGTAAGATGATGAAAGGAACTAAATGATTGGGCCTATTAGGCTCTGGGTCTGAAAATGCAGGTTTCCAGGAAATTGGCTCTTAGGAGCAATAAGAATAAATTGGAACCACTTAAATTGGGATTCAGGCTTATTGCTTAAAGCCAGAAACTGATCATTGCCCCATCTCCTTTGGCAGAGGAAGCAGAAAATAAAGTTATTGCTGACTGCCATCAAGGACTACAATATTTAGCAACCTGAAAGCTTCTGGAGATGGGAACTTACAAATGCAGCCTCATGACTATGTGCTAAACCACACCACCATTGGTTCTATACTGAATCTCTGCTATCTCCAGTAATACTGTGGAAAAGAAACTCTGAAATATGATCATGAAAACATCCTAGACTGGAGAACTGGGTGGAAAGCATCTTTAAAGTAACTAGATAATACAGATGAACACAGAAAAAGTGAAAACACATAAGCAAATACTCCACACACACTGAAAATTAGTCAGCAAACCAAAACTCTAAAACTATGAAAAATATTAATGCTAAGAGAGATAGCTTACATGTCAACAACTGAAACGTGAAAATAATTTTATATAAATCTGCTTTAAATTAAATATGCTTAAAGATGCTCAACAAGATAAATCAAGAAATAATTTACTCAAAAAAAGACAAGATTAAGAAATAGGCAGGAATAAAACTAAAACAGATATAAAAATCAATTATACATATTAGAAATGAAAAATATAATCACCAAAATAAAAAATCAGTGTCTGATACAGTAGACCATGGCATAGTTGACTGAAATAAGTGATTTGGAAGCCTTTACTGAGATACTCATCAAAAATGTAGTACAGAGTGACAGAGAAAGATTTAGAGACAAATCTATATCATATTTATAAACATACTTATATACATACATACATATAAAACAGATGTTAAGAGAAACAGATGTATGTATGTCTAATAGGAGTTTTCAGTAGAGAATGGAGGAAATGGTACATAGTCAATACTTGAAAAGAATTTTGAAGAATTTCAAGAGCCCAGAAATGTCTGCAATTGAAGAAAGACATGAGTTTTCTCATCAGATGTGCCTACTGAGTGTCAGGATAAATGAAGAAAATCATTGTTTTTAGGCACATAGGAAAATATCAGAATATCCAAAAATTAAGGAAAAAAAAATCTTAAATGATATCAGAAAATATAGATTATTTCCAAGGAATGGCAGTTACATCCTAAGCAGACTTTTAATCAGCAAATCAAATGCCAAAAGATAATGGAATATATTTGCATGATAAGTGGAAAATAATTACCAACATAGAATGTTATACCAGATAATAAAGACAACAAAGGCAAAAATGAAGACATATTCAGTTACACAAGACTGAGTTTACCTTTCATAGACCCTCAGTGAAAGAAGAGTAAAGCTTATTCTTTAGTAAAATAGAAAATTGAAGAGGGATAGTAACAGCTACAAAAAAATGGGAACTCGAATTGATCAAAGCTGTTGGTAAATTTAAGTATTGACTTAAGGAAACTATTTTTGTGTTAAAACAGCAAAAACAATATCAAATAGTAATAAAAGATAGGGTCTTCAGAGGTAAAGTGAGAAAGTCTATGTCCTGTGTAGAAAGAGGACAGAAATACTGAATACTTTGAAGTTTTGTTAGAAATTTTACAAAGTATGAATATTTAAAATTTGAAGGTAATCACTAAAAGAACAAATACAGTGTATTGCTTCCATCCAGCAGTGGGTAGAGGAGGAAAAGGAGGTAATATTGAAACCTTCCCTTAATGAAATTTTCATGCCCAAATGGTTTCACTGGTGAATTCTTCCAAACATTTAAGGATGAAATACAACCGATTTAACATGAACTCTTCCAGGGAATTTAAATGGAGGAAACAACTCTCAACTCATTTTATGAAGCCAGCATTAAGTTGGATAGCAAAACTAAGGATATTATGAGAAAGGAAAATTACAGTACAGCCCCTCTTATTAACATAAATATAAAGTCCTTAATAAAATATTATCAGATTAAGTCTACAGATAGATAAAAATGATATACATGATGACTGTGTTAGATTTATTCTCAAAATGCAAGATTATTTAATATATTAAAGGCAGTCTGTAATTCACTACCTTAACAAATTATACAAGAAAAATCATAGTTATCTCAACAAATGCAAGCATTTGAGGAAATTCAACATGTACTCATGATAATCAACAAACTCTAAACCAAGTAGGATTAGGAGGTTATTTCCTTAATTTGTAAAGAGTATCTATAAAAATCTCCAAACAAACATCACACTTAACGGTGAACTATCAAAAGCTTTCCTCTTGAAATTCAGAGGACTAGGATAACCACTGTCATCACTTCTAGTCCTCTTTTCATTGTAGGTCCTAGTCAATTAAATAATGTTCAAAAAGAGGAAACAAGGAATAAAGCTGATATACTGATATCATTTGCAGACATGTAAATGTCATATGTAAAAAACTAAAAACAACCTACAGATTTTTAGCAAAGTTATTAGATACAGGGTTAATGTAAAAATTAATTGTATTTCTATATGTCAGCAACAAATATAAAGTGAAATTTTAAAATAGAAGCTTTTTAATAGCATAAAATACAACATATCCTTGAAAAAAAGTCTTACAAAATAGTCCCAAGAACCTCAATAAACTACAAAAATTATTGACAGAAATTAGATAATAAATTCATTTTCATAGATTAGAAGGCTTGATGTTTTAAGAATGTAATTCTTCTCTCATCTAGAATTTCAGTGCTTATCCCAACAGCATTTTTTGTTTTTTGGTGGAGTTTGATAACCTGACTCTAAAATTTGTATAGAAATGGAAAGGACCAAGAATAGCGACAATAGTCTATATAAGAACAAAACTTAGCAACTTCCATGCCAGATTTCAAGATTTATTATAAAACTATTATTGATAAAGTGTTTAGAACACTGTGATAGTGGCACAAGAATAGACAGATGAACAAATGAGACAGAATAGAGAATCCAGAAACTGATGACGTGTGCATGGTCACTTTATGTATGACAAAGTTGATACTACAGCGCAATGGGGGAATGGATAGATTTTTCAATAAATAGTACTGGGTTAGCTGGATAGCCAAGTGGAAAAATATTAACCTTACTCCCGTACCTCACACAATACACTGAATTAAATTCAAAACAGATTTAAATTTTAAAGCTAATAAGATTTTTTAAACTACATACCAAGTATCCTCCCCCCTGCAAAAAAAAAAGCTAACCATAAATGATGAAAATGATAAATTGGGCTTTATTAAAATGAACTTTCATTAATCAAAAGATCAATTAGAGTGAGAAGATGCACATACCCTATAACTTAGCACCTAAAATGTACCTGCAAACACATATGTGTAAGGAGACATACAAGGACATTCATGTCTATCGGTATGAGAATGGATAAATCATAGTACATGCCATACTTACAGTGGAATCATATGTAGGAGTTAAAATGAATGAGCAAAGCTACATTAATCAACATGAGTAAATCTCAAAACTATAATGTGGAAGGAGTAAAGCAAGTTGCAGAATAGGTACATGATGGTACTGTGTTGGGAGTCCCAAAACTACCCTCAGGCTTGATGATTCAGTAGAAGGGCTCATAGGACCCAGAAGAGTTGTTATACTCAGAGTTACAGTTTAGTACACAGATTAAAATCAGCAAATGGAAAAGATTCATGGAGCAAGGCCCAGGAGAAAGCGGACTCAAGCTTCCAGGTGTCCCCTCTCAGTGGAGTTGCATGAAGATGTGCTTAATTCTCCCAGCAAAGACATGTGACAACACATGTGAAGTGTTGCCAACCAGAGAAGCTCACTTGATCATTGGAGTCCAGAGGTTTTTTGAGGGGTCAGTCATGTAGTCATGTAGTACACACATGACTGAGCTCAGCTACTCAGACTCCAGGCTCTCCCCATGTCCATCTAGCAAAAACAAATACCATAAATCACTTTGTTAGGATAAATTTATCCAATCAAACTTGTATAGCATGGCCCAAGACCTCAGACTTACAAAAACACCAAGCAGAAAGACTCAGAATTTATCTGCCAGGATCCAGCTAAGAACCAGTTTAGAAGACAAGCCTTTCTTTGAAATTTGCAGGGTTTGAGCAACCCAGTCATGCTGAGTTAACCCTTTCTTTCCCAGATGCCATATTTATAAAGTTCAAAGGTCTGTGAATAAATACTATTTGTTAATGAATATATAAACCTTCATGGGGATGTTTAACACCTAATTTAAGGTAGATGTTACCTTTAGAGTAGGAAGAGAATGCTAGGGAGAGGTACTCAGGGAACTGTAATTGTATCTGTAACGTTTTGTTTATTTAAAAGTTCCAAACCAAATATGATAAAAAATGTTAAAGTTGACAAAGCTCTGGATGATAGGAACACAGATGTATAGTCTCCATACTTCTCTATATATTTGAAAATATTTAATAATAAAAAATAGAAAAATTTGTTAAACTTACAAAAATGTAAATCATAGTGCTACATTAAAAAAGAAAGATTTTTGTGAAATATTTGAAGAAATAGTTTGCCCCATTCTTCAGTGTGCTACAATATTGTCTTGAAAAGACATTTTCTTGGTATGGATTCAGAAAGGCAGTCAAATTTAGGATACAAGAATTTGTTAATTAATTACATTATAGTCTTGTTTATTCTGAATGTCAAAGAATTTTTGAATACGGAGTTGAAGTGGAATATCCAAGTATTTAATGTACATAAGATTAATGTAGTTGTCATACATATGTAATGCATGCCTGGTATTCTTCAAAAATTGGCAAATTACTTTCCACCTCCAGCCCCTTTATCCTATGCTGGTGCTAAGGCTAGTCCAGTAAGTTTGGTGTAGAATAAAAGGGAGAGGCAAAGGAGAACAATATTTAACCTTGAAGCAAATTGAATTGTTTGCTTTTCTTCCCTTTTTCTCCTTTTCCCCTGTAGAATTAGTCTTAAGAAAAAAAGTAGCAAAAGGGCAACCTGTGGATTATATAAAGAAGGGGAAAGAGCTGTTGAACCTCTTTGCATTGGGAATGAGAGGATGGTCAAATTGTTTAGATGCTCTTTGCCAAGCCCTTCTGTCTTGCATAGTTTCTTTTGAGAAATCAGCTGCCAGTCTTATGGGTGCTCTCTTGTAGGTCACTAACTGCTTTTCCCATTGCTTTTAAGTTTGGTCTTTTTGCCCTAAATAATGTTCCTGATACTGATATCAAAGTAAACAGTTCAAAAGCCAGTCAGTAGTTTTCCCTTCAAATTGTTTTGAGGAAAGCCTGCAGTAACATTTTTATCACAATTTGTACATCCCACCCTCCTAGATTTCACAACTCTAACTCATATCTCAACAGATTAAGTTTTCACATGTCATAGACCCTCAGGGATACTTGAAATAGTCAAAACTGTAGGTGTTAAATTGAATAATGAATGAGTCAGTTGAATGTGTACATTGCCAATCGAATGGTGCAAAGTGGATACTACCACGAGATGAAAGCAATAAAAATTTTAGAGTAAAATTTCCTTTTCTTTCTCTTCAGAGTTATTATAACCAACTCAGATTGATTCATTTTGTTTATAATGTGATAATATATTAAATGAATGACATGAAAAATGTAAACCTCTTTTTTATGGAATAGTTGAGAAATTGAAACCCATAAATGAATCTCAAGCCAATGAAGCAAAAAAGTAATTTATCTTGCTTTAATTTATAGTACTGAATTACAATATACAGTTTAGTTCTCTTGATTGAAATGCCCTTTTGTGATTGAGAAATGTTCTAGTTATTTGTCGTTATTGTTTCATTTTCTACTGGTCTTTGGAGTTTGCAGTCTGGTATTTAAGCTGTTTTACAGACTATCATTCTATATGAAGTTCTGTTGTTTAAAGTGAACTGAAAAGTATATCAGTGTGTCTTATAATTTTTTTTCCATCTTGATACTGCCCAAACACTTTGAATAGTTAGTGTGTATGACACTTCTTTCTTTGTTTTCTCATGTTTAAACTGTTGGGATGAAGCTATCTTGTTACTGATATATTCTAAATTAATAATTTTCAGTCAGCCACTAGGGTGAAAATAATAAATATTCAAGTACACAATTGAATTTTGCTCCAACGTAAGGAAATCTGGCAATCCAAACTGAATATAATTACTGTATTACTCCCCTAGCTGGGCACAGCTTTAACATCGTGATTACAGAGAGACAGAACTGGATTTAAAATATTTAAATAGATAAAATGCTTCAGAGATGAAGTCTAGAATTTTTTCTTTTTCGAGATTTAGAAAAAGTAAGATTTAATGAAGGTACATTTTAGAAGGAGGTGTGCCATGCTAAGGAAGGCTGCGGCCCTGTGGAATCTGGAAATGAAAAGATAGAAGATAAAAGACAGAGTACTCTCCAAGGGAGGAGCGGGTTTTCAGCAAAGAGAGTTGTAACCAAAGTCTAATATTTAATTCTTGTTGAAACACATCACAGATGTATACCATCATTTGATAACTTTACCCTCATTACTTCCTTTCTCCTTTCTTAAATTTTATTATTCCTTTAGATCATTCCTTTGTCTTATAGGTGTTTTCTGTAAATATTTATTTTCTAAGAGAAATTATGTTGTCTTCATTTAACCTGTTTTCTTTATATTTATGAATCTTAAGTCTATACATCTAGCCCTCACTTCACACCTAGAGTCTAGTTCCATATTTCCACGTTGTCTATAAAATATTTTCATTTGGATATCTTACTGGAACACTAAGCTCAGTATGCCTAAAGCAACATTTGCTTTCTCATGCCTTCCCAATTATTCCATTTTGGCTATAGACACCATTATATTTAGTTTCCAAGCTAGGATTATAGAATCATACTTTGACTCTTTTCACTCTCTTGTGCCACATATTACCGTTGTCATTTTTAAAGGTATTCGATTCACCTCTACCTAACATTTCCTCTCTTTTCATAGTCTAAGCCCTTTAGCTTCTTAGTTGATTAGACAATGGAGATGCTGTGGAACATAAGACAGATTAGATTCCTGATGTCCGTTTTGAAAGAAATAATGACAACTGCCTGTTGTCTCCACATAAAGTTCAGCCTTTCTCTGTCAGATAGAAACCAATGGTAGCAATGGTCTCTATGTTCATTTGTCACTTTCTAGATCATTGTGTTACAACGCACATTGCATCACTTTCTAGTTATTTGTTTACACGTTGGTCTCCCTTACTACTATAATTACCAGAGATGGAGATGGTAAGCTTATTTTTGTATCACAGTGCCTAGCATGGTATGTCACATACATCAATGAATCTTTGTTGGATGGATGAATGAAGAGAATAGTCGATACTTTTACATACTTTCTAATGATAACCTTTTTAAATCTCTAACTTTAAAAGTCTTCCATAATTATTCCCCGTTTGCTTGTCCAAACTTCCTTTTTCTATTTTCTGATATTAATACAGTCAAATTAATCTCTTTACTGTCTCCTGAATACTCACTCCATCTTCATTCTTACCTGTTCTTTGAATGCTTCTTTCCTTCTCTATCTGTCATGGTCCAATATATTTGCCTCTTTTTTGAAAACTTCTCCTCTAGCTCTAACCCACACTGATTTCTACCTTGTGTAACTCCTTTTTGCAAATATGTTGCCCGACAGTTATATTATTTAGCAGTCTGTTATATTGGTTAGCATTATGCATTTTTATTTATACTGTCATATTCATTCACTGTTTAAATGTGAAGTTTGTCTGATGTCCCCAACTTGACTAGCAAGTTGTATAGTTGGCTCTATCTCTTATTGTTTATATAAGTTAGCTCTTTCTCCAAAGATGAAAATTCTGTATATATGATAGCACAAAATACTATTTTAAAAAGGTCAGTTATGTGGTCATCCATTCTTGTTATTGATTTTCTGATTATCTCTGAGTGCCACTATAATCGTAGTATTAAAAGTTTATGACTGAATTCAAGCTAGTCAGGTCATCAAACACTTTAGAAAAAACTTTATATGTTGTTCTGTTGAAATAGTATAATAGCCAGAGAGAGACCATGTGTTTGCTTAATATATTTTGTTTGATAATATTAGTTAATTAACTATTATTTACATAAATTTTTTAGGCTAATTTTTTAGTCTTCTATATTTCATAACTGATAAAAAATGAAAAAGTTCTCTTGGAGAAAGTAGTGTACTTTAAGAAACTCACTGGTAACTACCATGTTAAAATGTTTATATATTTAAAATAGCATTTTCACATTGCATAAAGGTGTTTTCTCCATAGTAAATATTGTATATTAAGAAAAAAGAAAACATAGGTTTCTATAAATCTCCTTTTTTTGCTTATATTGGCATAATTTATTTTGTTGTTAGGAAGAAGAATAAAAGAAAGCCACCAAAGTGTTTTGTTTTGTATTACTATCATTAGGAGACGGTGTCTTTTTCACAAACAGCTTACCTATTCTTCACTTGTTACTGTTTTTCCTTTTTAACTCTTGTATATTCTTCTCTCTGAGCTATATTTTATCAGCTTGTCATTTATTTATAGATTTAAGGTGACTTTCTGTTTTTTTTTATTGGCCACTATTACTTCTGTTGCTGTTGTTACCAGCCCCACTTTCAAAGCCTATATAAGTGTGATTTGTTCTTTAACTATTTTTCTGATTGACTTATTACCCAACAATGAGAAATATATTGGCCCGATAACATAGTGAGCTATCTGTAAAATTGACCAATCCCTCCATAATTTTTTCCATTTGCACTTACCCTCTCTTTCCAAGCAAAGGAAGTTGTTAATTTTTTCCCAAATATCTCATTGCAATGTAAATTTTTATAATTCAAAAAATTTTAGACCTACCACAGAAAGTTTTTATAATTTTTGAGAAGTCTTAAGTTCTTCCATCATCAGTAAGTTAATGTTACTCAGATTTTAGGGATTGGAATAAAATTTATTTTGATGCTACTTAAATTTAATGCGAAAGTAGAGTTTAACTCGTTTGTGAGTCAGATCTTAGTCTGCCTAACGTTTTAATTTTTAATGTCTATTTGTCTGTCATTCTTTGATTTCTAATTGTTATGAATGTGTACTATATAACAGTCTAATATAGGTCCACTTTCTAAGCTTCCTCTACTATTGACTTTTAAATATCTGGTTTAGGAAAAGAGAAAGAATAAATCAGAATTACTTGGGTTGTTTTTTCAAAACACATACCACTAGATATTCTGATGATTTACTCTCTCTGCCACCCCTCCTTGGAAATCAATTCATGGCTATAATGAATCACTGTTACTGAGGGAACTTAAGATAGTCCTCAGGTGTGTCGGTTTGTCTTAGTATCCAAAGAGAAACTAGCCTGCCTAGTACTTGTTTATTAAAAAACAGTTATCAGAATTATTCATGGGAAGTGGTATTTCATAAATCAATAAATGACTACAAATTTCAAACATGTAATATATCAAGTAATAAAAGTATTTATTCTCATAAAGTGTTTAATTAGACAAATACTTAGATAAGTCATTGGTTATTAGGAAAACAGTTCTGAATATGTGCCCTTTTCTTTAAGAAAACATTCAAACCTTAAGTAGCAAGCACTAAAATTACACAGAAGAGAAATTCTTAAATAAAAGTTATTTTCAGTCTTCATTCTTATTTCCTTTTGTCTTGGATAACTTTCTTAAAATGTATTTTTTTTTTATAACTCGTGTCCTGAAACTTGCCAGGTTTCACTTGTCTACTTCCTGATCTGCCTCCAGTATAGGTCCATTCTTTTCTTCTCTCTTTACTCTTGAATTAATCCTCTACCTACTTCACAGGCCGATTCTTTGATGAAAATGAATCCCCTGTTGATCCGCAACATGGCTCTAAACTGGCGGATTATAATGGGGATGATGGTAACGTAGGTGAGTATGAGGCAGACAAGCAGGCTGAACTGGCTTACAATGAGGAAGAAGATGGTGATGGTGGAGAGGAAGACGTCCAAGGTGAGCGTGGGCCTGGCCTCCATGCTATGACCATGAAACCCACCTCTAAATTTTTTGGTTGAATTTGTGTAGAATTTGTCATACTTATTTATAGCAGTAGTCTTAATACAAAGAGGTTCTGTGCAGTTTTTAATTATATTTTGAAAACCATTTTATGATAGTGGTATTTGTAGATCTGTAAGTAAATTTTAATTATTTTCATTTTTAGTTAAATATATTACTGATATAGTTACAGTGTGAAACTCAGAATCTTTAGAAATTTTGGAATTAAATTACTTAAAATGACTCTAGACTTTACCTAAGGCAAATACTCTCAGAAAATAATTATTTTCTGGTTTCTCATTTGAAAGCACTATATTTAATTATTCTAGGTACAAACATTGACCACACAACCTTTTTGTTATAAGGCAAACCACAAAGGGAATGGTCTCCTCTACTCTGACTATAAGATTATTTCACTACTGATTCAGCATAGAAAGTCTGTTTTTGCAATTTTTTTGAGGCTTAAAATTTATATTTAACAATCAGTTTGTGAAGATTCGTCTGTTTTATGTTCAATACACAGATTCAACATATTTTCCTCGCTAACCGTATTCCTTCTGAGCTTTTAACTTAGTGAAAGTTCAGAATCTACCTGTGTGCATGCAGCCCTACCCATGCATGCGTATCAGAGTGTGTTGCTTTATTGCAAGTTTTTAGGCCTGTTTTCTTCTTGCTTACGTTGTGGAGCTTTTCTTTTTTCTATAAATGTCAAATATAAAAATGTGTAATATATTAGATTTTATAATATTGTGCATGAAATATTTTTCAATGTAATCTGTCTTGATTTATTCCTTAACTCTTTTTAAGGTAATTAAACTTTATTTAAGTTCATAACAAGAATTGTTTTTATAAAACTCAGAAGAAAATATAGTTGTCTTAAAATTCTTACCTAGTTGTTATAATTTATTACAGAGTTAATAAAAGGGAAACTAGAGACTCCAACTTCTACCTAGGCATTGTTTTGGTTGCCCATTCTAGTTTTGGAAGAATGGTTATTGGGAATAGGAAGAGATTAATAAATGCTAGGAGTTATATAAGGATCTGTTAATGAGAACTTCTCAAGTACTTCTTGGTACTTTTGAATAAATTATACTCATCTTTTCTATAATTTCATCCATTTATCATAAATTTTATCATTTTTAATCACTTTTGTGATTTGTTTGGATTACATTTGTTTGCGGTTGTTTATAACATTGCTTTAAGACTTTTTCATATATTTATATCATATCACTAATTAGAATGTATGCTTAGTAGGGCAGAAATTTTCATTTATTTTGCCTTCTATTTTGTCTGTATCCTTTTCTGCCTTTATATTTACCCACCACACCTCATAGAACTTAGCACACATGAGGCCCTCAGTAAATGTTGTTAACAGTAATTTTATGTTTTTCTCATTGAGCTTTTATTCTTATAACCCTTTAACTTCTGATCTTACAAGCTTGTTTGGTTTATGCTTTAAACATTCTCTCGTTTTTTGTTGTTGTTGTTTTTCAGAAGGGCTTCAGTCATCTTGCTGGATAATTATGAACTTTTCATTAGAGCAATTAATTTCAACCTTAATTGAAAATAATTTCTTATATTTTGGCTATCTTAAATTTGACGACTTTTATTACATCATTTTAGTCTAACATTCTTATGGTTTTTATCCATAGCAAGTACATTTATCTTCAATGCCTTCTCTTTCTCTTTCTGCCTGTCCCACCCTCACTTCTCATTGCCACTTTCCACTTTAGGTCTCCAGTACCCTCATGCTGCCCTACCCCCTACCTTTTGTTTTGCAAGAAAATAAATCCATTTATTCTAAGGAATATAAGGGGATTATATCCTCAATGAAGTAGGGAGGGGATTGGTAAATTTGGGGGTTTATTTGCAAGTGAATCTTACTTGAACTCAGGGTTGCCATTTAACATTTTTATCCCATTTGGGGGTTCACTAGGTATTAGCAGGATAGGGCAGCTACCAAGGGGACTCCCTTATCATAGGGAACAGAAAGATGCAAGAACATCAACTCCAGCAAATAAAGAGGAATAAGTTTGGGTAACATGACTAATGAGGAATGCTGGAGACCCAAATAATTTTAAATATATTTTCATGTTTGAAAATGTTTCATGTTTAAAAATTTTAGATATAGTATTAACTGTCCAAAAGTGGGGAGAGAGATTTATGTCTGTTCCCTAGTTTATCAACAATTTGGATTTCAAATGTTTATTATTAAGTTAGAATATTTGGAATTTAAAAGAATTTTTTCATAGCTTCGATGTAGAAATAATGGTTGAGTTCCCTGTATTTGTAGCCAAAGTAGGCAGTAGAATAGGATGGTAAAAAAACATTAAGCTGGGAGTTAGGAGACCAGATTTTCAAGTCACTTAAACTCTCTGGGCCACAATTTCTTCATCTGTAATGTGAGAGTACCGACCTAGTGTTCTTAGTGCTAAAATTCTGTGGTTACATTCACAGTGGAATCACTATATGTATAACACAAGTATTATGGGAAAATGTGTGTTGGATTTCAGCATACCTGAAACACATCTTCCCCCAAACCTAGGAAAGAAAGTGGAAACTACTGCCCCCATTGAGACTGCAGCCAGAGATATCAAAAACTGAAGCATGCACTTCAGAAGCACGGTCAAGGTTCTAGCAGTAGGGGTGCTTCTCTGCCCTCTTTAGTATTAGGAAGAGTTTTTCCTCAAGATGTGTCCCTAGGATTAGAGATTCCAGCTACAGGACCGAGATTCTGGCTTTAGCTAAGGACACTCTGGCTTTGGTCTCTGAAACTCTGGATTATGAAATGGAGGTTTGGGCAGTTTCTCTGCCAATAGGAAGCCAAAGGATTCCAGCCTTATCTCTGATGCTGTTTGTACATATTAATCATTTGGGTCACCACTACCTGCACAGTGTTTTTTTGTGGAATTAAATGAAGCCTAATTTTCCCATGTTTACAATCTTGGTTTATTTTGGTTTTTAATTCCTCATTTCTTGAAGCATCTTAAAAGAAATATTTATATTGGTGTAAAATTTTTTTCCCTAACTTTCTAACGATCAACTTTGGAAACAATACACATCTAATATATATCTTTTAATTCATTATTTTAATAAGGAGATGGCTACTTAACAATTCCCTGTGCTCTTATCTTTAATCCCATAGAAGTTCTGAGTTTGTTTAATAGGATATGAAATGTATATAACTAAGTATATCTATAGAAAGAAGCTTAACATAGTTCTTAAGTACCTGGATTCTGGAGCCAAGACTGCCTGGATTTCAATCCTAGCCTCCACCACTTACTACCTCTGTCATCTTGTGTCACCCTAACCTCTGTGCCTCAATTTCCTCATTTGTAAAATAGGGACAAATATAGTTAGCTAACTCAATAGTTATGTGGATTATATGATTTAAGTGTTTGTTCAGCATTTAGAATAGTCTTTCACACTGTAAGCACTATATAAGTGTTTGTTGAATAAAATAATAATTTTAAGAAGTAAAAGCAAATCTAGAAATGTTCCTCTGGGTTGCCTGCTTTAGAGGATAATTGCACTTTAGCCTGTAAATTAATTTGTATGTGTTAGTAGAGCCTCACTGCCTTATTGCCCCAGGATGTTCTTGCTTGGTACAGCTTGCTTTATGGAGGTGGTTCTTTCTTGACTCCAGAAGGAATTAAGGAATTATTTAATAAATTATAAATGTCTTTATATTTCCCTTAATAGTCATTGTATGTTGTGAGCTATTTACAGATTTTACTACTTTGTAAAGTAAAATAAAACATTAGTTTATATAATTATATTTAGTGGTTATCTGTTAATTCTATATCAGATTTGGTTAGGTAATTTCATCATACTTTACAGATAAATGCAGAGGTTGTTAGTAGACACTTGAATTCCAATCAGAATAGCTACACTGAAAATGGACTCTACTTAATGAAATGATAGCTCAGTGTAAGAAAAACACTATTCCAAAAGTCATGAAATTCTGAAAAACAATGCGAAGGCACCATATCAAAACTTTACTAAAGAGCATAAGTAAAACCAACAAACTCCTACTCATATTTATTGAGGACCTTGGAAGTAAAGACTGTCGTCAGATACACTATTTTATTTTGAGGCAGGAAAAACAGTTGTTATTCCTATTCTACTGAGGAGGTAATTAGAGGTCTAAAGAGGTTTAGGAACTAGATCATGTTTGTTAAATGTCTAAGCCAGGACTAGAATTTAGTTTTTCCATTTCCAGACCTTTGCTCTTATCTTGTTTTCTCTTTATAATTATTATTTTAAAAATCCCAAAAGTAACTATTTTTCTTTTTTTAACTTTTCCTTTTAAATTTCTCCTTTATGTAGTAGCTTTTCCCACTGCTCCATGGTGATTAAGTCTTCGTGTAATTACTAAAATTCTGAAAGATGTGTTTATAGCCATAAGGTGAGGTCCCATAACATGGATCCTAGATAAGTGATTATTTTCTTTTTTAAAACCAAGATAACTTTTTAAAGTACGAAGAGTTATTTGATAAGAGATTGATTAGTATATTTTTAAAATACTAGTGTGATTATGGATATAATTTCAGCCTTTATACATAACAGATTTGGGGTTATCATACCTAGTGGATTACACTATTAAAGATATGAGTTAGAATATGATACAAAATGGTTTCCTGCAATTCTAAATGAGAATTTCTATAAGTTTAACAGGAAAGTTATTGAAAGGAAAGATAAAGTTGGTTGTTTGGCATTTTTTATGAATAAATATAAGGAAGAAATAAGAATACATCATTATCGTAAGTTAATACATAGTATATATACCACATGGCATCTTTCTCGAACAAATTTTACCATAAGATATACTACAGAAGCTGAGAGTGGAAAAGCTATCCAAGCAAAAATAATAGATTTCAGAAAGCTATATATACATACGAATTTTTATTCTAATATATCTCATTAAATTGTATAATTATATTTCCAGACAATTATGATAGTAACACCTCAATCTGTCGAACACTAAGCTATTGGGTAATTGTAACCGTGAACCAGAGAGTAAAAAAAGTCAATTTTAAAGGCTAGAGGAGCCAAAAGATGTCATTAAAAGCCGTGTACTAATGAGAGCATCTTAGGCTCTGATTGAAATACTTTTCATTCTTGTTCTAACGTTTTAATACTCTGATTAGTCTTACTTACTTCAAAAGCTGTAGTTTATAGCATAATTAGAAGAGGATTGCTATTTGCAGATAAACTGACAGTAATGTGAAATGACAGGTGACAGCCAAGACTGACCCAGAAAAACCTGTCAATAACCAACTAAGTCAAACTCCAAAGCACTATATGGAGTCATTTAATATAGCTACTCAAAGTTACTTTGAGGATCTTAGTGTCTAACAGTATTATATAATAATTTTTTTCTTTTTGGTAAAGAAACAGTTAAGTTTTGGTTTGTATATTCCATTTAGGGAGTTATTAGTAAACTCTTTGCAGAGAAGCAAAGAAATTCACTAAAATGTTAAATGTTGGGATTATGAGTAACTTATTTTCTAATTTTTACATGATGACTATGGATTAATTTTATAAATAGAAAAAAATTATGGTTTTTAAAGGCATGACACTTTATACAGGATGATTTCTACCAAAACTTTAATTAAAAAGACTAGACTTCATCTATATAGAAATAATATATTTATATAAAAGGATCAACTCATCATTGTTTGTGGGTTCCTAAAATTTCACTAACTATATCTATCTAGCTTCCTTCTTTCCTTCCCTCCCATCCGTCCGTCCATCCATCCATCCATCATCATCAAAAAATTGTTAAAATTAAGTAATCTTCCAGATAGTTACAGACTTTTCTTGCTAATAAATAGAACACTGTTTGCAGAAAGTATAAAATAAGGAGCAGAAAACTACCTTAAGGCTGAGAAAAAAAGAGACATTATTCAATTGGATTTCAGCAAGTGATTTTAAAAATAATATTCTTGACATGTAATTATTTCCCTTACAGATGATGAAGAACGAGAACTCCAAATGGATCCTGCAGACTATGGAAAGCAACATTTAAATGATGTCCTTTAAGCCCTAAAGGAAGACTTCAAAAAACCTAAAGTGCTGTAAAATGGAATCATTTCTACTTTGTCATTTTTGACTTTTGGTGTAAAGATCAGTTGTATCAGTTGTAAAGATACATTGAGATAGATTTAAGGAAAACTTTTAATGAAGGAATGTACCCATGTACATATGTGAACTTTTTCATATTGTATTATTAAAGCAGAGACTTTTTTTGATTATATTACAGTTGAGCCAAAAACAAAATAAGCAAAACTGTAGTCTTTGCATTTAAAGTAAACTAATGTATATTTTACATTTTATTGAGCCTAATTCTTTTCACAAGTGGACAAACAGGAAAAAAATGGTTGTACAGTTTAGATGCTGTACATAGCATAACCACAGTGTGAATGAACAGTTATTCAGCTGAAAAACTTTTTATATACTAATATATTCTTGTTAGACCAAAAGGTATTCTGTTCTACCTACCCCTTATCTCATGCTCTTCAAGGAATTATACGTAGAATAGTTAGATAAAAGAGGTAACCTGGAAGCCAAAACTGGGCAGCATGTGCGCAAAATCACTTCCCTACTCCTTTTATTTTACATGAATGCTGATGTGTTTTGACAGATAAGCTTTCAGCTGAAGCCTGATGAAATTTGAGATAATCTGCAAAGATATAACAATATTTATGAGTTATACCTTATTTAGTTCATGAAATTGTGAATTGCATGATTGACAATATATTTTCAATTTTTATTTTTTTTTTACATAATACCAGTACTGTTTAACTGTAACCAGCACTGGCTAAAATTTTTATATTTTCAGAGTTCAAGTTGGTGAAGATATTCATAATTTAAATGCCAGATTCTGAAAGAGGCTAAATCAACTTTGAAATAAATCTGCGATCAGTATTTCAAAGCTTCTCTGGTAGTTATAGTGATCTTATTTAACTAGACTTTCTCAGAAATACTAAATAAGGAGTTTTAACAGATTTTTTATTAATGCACAGATAAATAGAAGTACAGTGAGGTCCACAGCCGTTTTATTAAAATAGCTTAAAAATTTGTAATAAAGATGAAGAATCTTTGTAATTACTTAATATGTTAGTTAAGAACCCATAAATCTCATATTTGCTAGCCTTACAAAATTATTTTAAATTGATCTGTCTTTTTTGACACTTTTAAGTAGAATGCATAATTTAGCTGATCCTTGTTTTAAATCTTATTCCTCTTCCCCAAAATAAAAGGTTTTGGTCATAGGGAGAAATTTAAGATTGCTAACTGTGGTTCAGAAGGGCTGCTATAATTGCACATAAACATGAAATGCTTTTTTCCACACCCTGTACTCAGGTTCTAGTCAAAATTCAAATTTATAGAGATTTTTTTTAAAGGTTGTTCATTTATTGGAGGAGCAGAAATTCTCAGACTTTAGTTTGAAATTATTAAGCAACCAGGAAAAGATGTAGTGATTTACTAAAATTGTTGTTTCTACCATATCAAAATTAGCAATTCATGCTTTTGCTACAAGTCAGGCTTATAATGAATAGGTACAATAGTTTACAGGATTTTTAAAAATGGAGTTAAAGGGAATTAATATACATCTTCTGGGAGTTAGGGTAGGAAGATGAATCTAAAACATACTCCCAGTAATACTTTAATACTTTATTTTAAATCTTTACAAATGAAAACTATGAAATTTCCTGCCTTAGTTCCTTTGTCATAAAAACAGTCATTTGATTATATGGTAGCTATTATTCACACAGCAAAATTTCTTCAGTTAGCAGTCTAGGCATTTTATAAACTGAGAAATCTTGGACCAATTGATAGTATGTCCAACTGTATTAACATTTTAATGCTATGTGAATCTTAAAATTCTGACATTCTACAGTCTGTATTAGACATGCTGGTTTTATAATGTTTTACTTCTGCCTTAAGATTTAGGTTTTTTTTAATGTATTTTTGCCCTGAATTAAGTGTTAATTTGATGAAAAATGCTTTTAAAATCATCACTTACTGGGTTCTAATAAATTAAAAATTAAACTTGTTTTACTATTTTGCTGATTCCGATACATATTCACACCTGACACTCATGTGATGCAAATAATTACATTTTAATGCCAAAATTTGAGTAAATTTAAAATTTATCTTAAGCTAAGCTAAACTAGAATGGCGGAAATTTTTACACTAGAAGTGTTTACTGTAGTGCTAGTTTATTCAATAAATATTCAGTGCTTTCTGTGTGCCCAGCATTGTTCTAGGTAGTAAGAATACTGTAGTGGATAAGGTAGACCAGGTTTCTTTTCTCATAGAGCTTACATTCAACTGGGAGCAGTCAGAATATACAAGTAAACACATGCACAAGATAATTTTAAATAGTCATAAGAGCTATTAATAAAACAAAGTTCCAAGGTCTCTAAGGTTCTAAATAGTCAGGGTTTTACTTAACTGAGACATTATAGTTGTGAGGCTAGAATAGTGTGAGCAAGGATGGAAATGAGGCTGAAGAGGTTTGGACA
Organism: Pteropus vampyrus; assembly: GCF_000151845.1. NCBI lineage: Eukaryota > Metazoa > Chordata > Mammalia > Chiroptera > Pteropodidae > Pteropus > Pteropus vampyrus. The sequence continues at coordinate 9,390,093 of NW_011888800.1, forward strand.
ACGTAAGATAAGGAGAACCTTGTGAGGTCAGGCGGCTTGCTACTGACCCATAAAGAGAGGATGCAGAATATAAAATATACATGGAAGGATGATTCCAAAGTAAATGTTCAGACTTCAAATTTATTTCTAAATTATGTCCCTTGATTTTAAAAAATCTGCAGATTGTACGCCTTTTTTACTTCTCATTTGTATAATGCTGTAACAACAAAATTTGCTAAAATATGAAGGCAGAAAATCTGTTTTTAAAAAAATACTTATGAGGGAGATAGTCACTTCCCATAATGACTGACCTGGGAATCTTCTGTTCCCTCACACATCTGACCCAATGGCTCCAATAAGACAATCAAACACTGTAACATCGGTGCATTTCCAAAGTCTTAACATCACACATGAGCCATCATCAATATTTAATTCTAATTGGGCTACATCCAGTTCCTTTTAAAAGACTCTCCTCCCTAAAGGTTCCAAGTGAAAATTCAACCAATTGTATCAGAAAAAAAAATGAGACATTTAGTGGTCTATGTAAGCAAACTGCATAAAGGGTAGAAGTCTCCTGGACTTGACAATAGAAGCAAGGACTAGAATGCTGTCAACTTTGTTTAACCAACTCTCCATTTCTGCTTCTCTCTACTTGTTATCTTCATTCTCTCAGACCAGCTCTCCCACTCAAAGCTCTAACCGAGACTTCCAACAGGTCCTACTTTCTTAGTTTTGGCACCTGAGAGGGCCTGCTTCTCTATTCTTAGTTCTACTTCAAAAAATCTAAAGGAAGGGACACTTCTGCTTCTGACTATCATTAACTTGACTAGCCCTCCTGGATTAGTAGCAGCTTTAAAACTAGATGAGATATATTAAGCAACTGTTTTCGGGCAGCATAAGACATATTTCTGAGAGAAGTAAAAGTTAAGCAAGCCATTAAGCCCCAAAATCACCCAGCTTACCATGGTGTAAAGAGGCTGGAGTGCTGTACTGAGAAGACAGAGATCATAGTGGGGGCAGCTGAAGCCATTGGAACCTATGGGGTTGGGCGGCAGAGAAGAGAGCTATTCAGAGGTAGCCCCAGGGGTTACTACAAGTCCAGGTCTATATAATCAGAGCAAGACCACCTGATGCTTACCAGATAGCAGTTCCTACACAATTGAGAATGGAATAGAGATAACAAAGGTCAAATGTTGGCATAAAAGCAGTGCTGAGGGACACTGGGTTTCTGGGCCTGTCAAGATGGAGATCTCCTTAACAACTGTGGCATGCAGCTGAAACACTAGAAAGGTTATACCTTAGGAGTAGACCATGCCCTAGGGTAAGAATTACTCTAGACCTGCGCTAACATGCTCTGACAAGATTGTCATGGAAGACAGTATGGAGATTGAGTCCTGCTAAGTTGGAACTTGTGAAATTTCTTAGGCTTTCCATAGACATGGACTAACAAAACAAAACCAAGCCTATTCCAGTATAAGGTGACCAGTCAGTAACTGAAAGTACCTGCTAAAATAAGAATTATCACTTTTCAGAAGAAGATAACAATTCAGAATCTCTACAACATATACGCAATGTCCAGTATTCAATAAAAAAATTTATTAGACGTATGAAGACAAAAATGTGATCCAGTTTTAAAAATTTCACATGGCCTTCATTACTTTTTATATTTGTTATTTGTTAATGCAGGTATTAAAAACAAGTTCAAAGAGTAAATGAAAATATGTTTTAAATGAGTGAACAGAGAATCTCAGCACAGAAATGAAAATTATAAAAAACCTAATGGGAATTCTAGAACTGCAAAGTACAATAAATGAAAATTTCATTGGATAGGTTTAATAGCAGATAGAGATGGCAGTAGAATGAACTTGAAGATGTAAAATATACTCATTCCATAAATATTTGGAAATAGAGAGTTGAAATGTCGAGAGACTCAGAAATGTGGATTTGGAATTCATTTTTCAAATATTGAGTCCTCAAGATGCTATCCACCCCACCCCTTAACACATAAGTCCCATCATGAAAGAACAATGATCATCCTTTCTGTTGCTTACTGAGTACTTAATATGTGTAGAGAACTGTTCTGAATACTGGGGCTATGACAGTGACAAAGTCCCTGCCTTCATGGAACTTGCCAGAGGGAGAGAGAATTATTTTCTATACTCATAGTGATAAGTATAAGAAAAATCAGAATAAAGGAATAGCAATGGAGGAGTGCTATTTTAGATAGGATGATCAAGGAGGGCCTTTCTGAAAGGTGGTGTGAGAACAAGCCATGTGAATATCCTGTGCAACACTATCCAATGGAAATATACTGCAAACCAATTTAAAATTTTCTAGTAGCAACATTTAAAAAACAAGTGAAATTTTGATGTTTAACCAATATAGCGAAAATATTTTCACTTAAACATGTAATCAATACTATATAATACTATTAATATTTTATATTCTTTTGTACTAAACCTGAAATCTAGTGTATATATTACATTTATAGCACATCTCAATTTGGACACTAAATTGTCATTGGAAATATGTGATTGTTATTTAGAGTTCATTCGATTTGATTTCTAGTTCAATAAGTATATTCACATACTCATGTTCCAAGCATCCTTAGGAAGTTTTCCAATAACTAAATCAAGTGTTAATTTTTTTCAATAGACTTTACCTTAGGCAGTTTTAGGTTCACAGCAAAATTGAGTAGAAAGCATAGAGTTCTCCCTTCCCCCAGCTTCCCTCACCATCAACATCCTGTTCCAGTATAGAATTGTTTGTTACAATTGATAAACAAACTTTGACACATTATCAACCAAAGTTTTTAGTTTGCACTAGGATTCACACTTTGTATTGTATATTCTATGTGTTTGGACAAATGTGTAATGAACGACATATATCCACCATTATAGTATTATGCAGAATAATTTCACTTCCCTAAAAATCACTTCTGTTTCACTTACTCCTCCTTCCTTGGCTCTAAACCCCTGTCTTTTCATTGTCTCCATAGTTTGACCTTTGCCAGAATGTCATGTAATAGGAATCATACAGTACACAGCCTTTTTAGAGTGGCTTATTTCATTTAGTAATATGCAGTTGAGTCGCCCATGTCTTTTCATGGCTTGATAGCTCATTTCTTTTTAGCTGAAGAATATTCCATTATATGGATGTACCAAAGTTTATTTATCCGTTCACCTACTAGAGGACATCTTGGTTGCTCCAAGTTTTAGCAATTATGAATAAAGCTGCTCTAAACATTCGTGTGCAGGTTTTTGTGTAAATGTAAATTTTCATCTCCTTTGAGTAAATACCAAGGAGCAATTTTTTTATTGTAGTACTATATACATAAAATTTACCATTGTACATTTAAAGTGTATAATTCAGAGGCATTAAGTACATCCACAATGTGCAATCATCACCAATATTGAGTTCCAGAACTTTTTCATCACTCTAAATGGAAGCTCTGTAAAAGTTTCTTGAGTATTATTTTAAATTTAAGTTAATTAAAATCAAATAAAGTTAAAATTTAAGTTTCTCAGTCACCAGCCACATTTTAAGTGCTTAGTAGCTTTATGGGGCTAATGGCTTTTAAATAGCACAAGTTTAGGGGAAGAGAATTAGAGGCAGAGGAAACAATAAATACAAAGCCCTTGATAGCGGAATACACTTTTCAAAGAACAGTTAGTTGGCCAGTATGACTGGAGTACAAAGAGCAAGTGGTAGGGAGTGTACTCAGTGAAGTAGCCAAGAGTCAGCAAATAAAGCGCTTTGCATGTCATAGTAAAGACTTAGATGTTAGGGATGCTGGAAAGGTAATAAAGAGATTAAAAATGATTACTCTGGCTGCTGTGTTGGGAAGATTAAAGGAGGTTTGAGATTGAAGCAGGAAGACTTCAAAGGCTGTTATAGTATTCCAGGTGAGAGATGGTGGTTCTTGAACTAGAAAGGTAGCTGAGGTGAAGAGAAATATTTGGATTCAGGATATATTTTGAAGGTTTAGTTTATTGCACTTACAATGGATTTGACGTTAGATATTAGAAAAAAATTATTCTGTAAGGTGAACACAGTGCAGCAGGTTTGAGAGAAAATTAAGAGTTTAGTTTTGATCCCATTAAGTTGCAGATGGTCATTGCTATCAAGTGATCACAATATTAGAGCAAAATGACCCCTTTGGTATTTCAATATTTATTATGACTATTACTTCTTAGTGAGTTGCAACAAGAGAATGATAAAAATATAATTCATAGAGATAAAATTAATATGAGAATGGATTTGTGAAGTGCATATGCCTCTTATATTGGGGTAAAAATATATTCCATATACTCTGGAAGAAAGGACCTCCTGAAAGACTTGAAGATCCAAGATATTTCTATGGCATTACTTAGTGGACATCTTATTTCATTAATGTTTTCACATAGCAATAACTTTAAATAGTTAAAAAAGCAGGCACGCACATCTCTGCACACAAAGCGCTTTGTAAATGGTGTATTTTAAATTTTCGGAGGTTTTAAGTTACCACTTGGAACAATATTTTTTTAGAAAAGTTTTTTTTACCTGATTTAAAAATTAGTCGTCAATTGGGGGTAATTGTTTATATTCTATTGCTTTACATGATACATACTGGATAATCAGTAACCATTTGATTTCCAATTGTTTTTTTCAGGAATCTATTATTTTGTGGTATATTTCCAGTTCTGCACGCTGTCTACTTCGGGCTCTCAGTAAATGTCGCATTCAGAGCATTCCTGTATTAGGAAGATTTAAGGTGCAAATAACTCAGGGCTCTGACAGGATCTGCAGTATACAAAGCTTTCAGAAGACAACCCACCTGCTTCATACGTTGAAACAGAAACAACCAGATAGATGCACAAGGTTCTCTGCTTACCACTCAGCCTCATCTCTCTTCACAATCTTCCCATCTCTGTCCCAGCGCATACAACTACTTCCCCAATGTTCAACGCAATCTTGTATTTGGACCTTTCCATCTGATTGCTTTACCTAGACACTCTTCCTCTGTAACATCAACTCTTCCTTTATGTATCACTTACATGTCACTCATGAGAGCCTTCCCAGGCCGTCACCGGCAACCCTCGTTTGTCTTACAACGCCTGTCAAGAACTCTTATAGTCATTCTATCACACTATTTTAATTGTCTGTCTTCTTCAATAGACTGTTAAGTCTGAGAAGGCAGGGTTCATTCACTGTTGTGCAGTGTTGTATCTCTCGCACCTAGTATTGGCCTAACAGTGTTTTTTCAATAAATATTTCTTGATTGAATAATGAGTGGCTGGAATTTCAGTAAATAGTTAATGCTCTTCCAACCACTCGGCTTGGTTTTCTGATATCCACTAGGACTGCACGCCCCAGACTGATACATTTTCACCCTGTGAGGCTGACCGTCCTTTGACCCAGACTTGCAGGTAGAAAATCATGTCTGAATCTGACTTCTCAGCAGAGTGACCGCCGACACCTCGTGGAGACGAAGGGCGTGGGTTTGTATAACAGATCCACGAGCAACTGCTATACCCTCTAGGCAATGAGCTGGGAAAAGGGCCTTTGCTACCAGGATCCCAGGAAAGACGAAGGATTCGTCTTAACCCCACCTCTGGCAGCGCTCTCCGCTCACTGCCACCTCCAGCGCGCCAAGCCGTTAGTCCCACCCCATCCCACTCGGCTCCACCCACCTGGCGCGCCAGGGTTACTAAAATCCTAGCCGCCAGAGTACGCGACGCGTTCCTAAGCCCCGCCTCCGGGGCGAGGGCACGCTCCCCCTCCCAGCTGTGCCTAAGCAGTTCCGTTAGTAGCGGGAGGAAAAACCGTCCTTCGGGTCCCCGCCTCTCCACTCCCAACGCTTTACTCCCTACTCCCCCTGCGACCACTACACAGCTACGGAGGCCCCTAAAGTACAAATATCCCCCAGACCCTTGGCGTATCCTGATAGGTTTTGTTTTTGTTATTCCATCTGGTCCTGAGGCTCTGCATTCAGTTTTTGTCAGGAATTCTGTCTCGCGATTTTCCTCCGGCAGCAAGAACTCCAACGATCTTCACGGAAGTAAAAGTTTTTCTTTTTTCTTTTTTTTTTGCCGCTGTGGCCGCCCACATTCCTTCCCTCCCACCTCGCGGAATTGTGGCGGGAGGGGGAGGAGGAAGTCAAAGCGCCTGCGCGGAGAGGCCGCTTTCCATCCGGGTCCCTGTCCGTGCGGTGCAGCAGGTCGGTAGGCGGGAAATGGCGACTGGCTGAAGGAGCTGGTTCTGTTGCTGCTGCGGGCTAAGCGGGAAAGACACCACACATTGCGCAGTCGGGACCATCACCAGAGCCTGAGGACACTTCTCTGTCGTCACAGTTAGGTAATCCCCCTCGTCCAGACACTGCCGCTGCTCCCAGCCTTAGTCTTCCTCCTCTTCAAGGGCCGTCTGCCGGGATCTCCTCCCCTTCCCAACCGGGCTCTCCAGCGGCTCCCGCGCCTTGGTAGGCATGCACTGTTGGCGCCTCGAAAGTCCGCTGTGTGGAGCCGCTCTTCTTTGGACTTTCCCCTGGGAACAGAAAGGGCGCTCACTTCCCGCCAGCTTCAGCTCCCAGGCTGCGCGGCCTGTGTTGTGATTTCTGGGGTTAGATTTCACTTTGCTACCCACCCCCCACCCCACCCCCGCCTCGATCTCACGTTCCTAGTTCCAAACCTTGTGGTCCCTCTCGGTAATTGGGTTAAATCAGCTTTTCTAACCTTGGCCCACCTGATGTTTTCGATATTTCATTCTTTCTAGTAGGGTGCTTTTAGGGGGGCGTTGCTCTATCAGTTTTTATAAAAACCTTTTGAGGTTCTAGAAGGAGAGATTTCGGAAAGTTTTGTTCATCTTCTGTACTGTTAAAACATTGAGTTGACATTTTACTTTTTCAAGTCAAGAATGGTTGTAAAGGACGGTCCATGTGGAAGGCCTGTGGTTTCTGTAGTGGTCAATTAAGGGTGAATCTTATGGTATTCTTCGTAGTATTTTATGCTTTCTTTGGGTATTAAACGCCTGTATGGATGTTTACTTTTCAATTCTTGACGAGAATTTCGTGAATAAGTAAATTGTGTTTATTTACTTCTCACCCTATTGGTGGCTGGATGTGTGATGATGTTAAGCACTTTAGAGTATCGTAGATTAGACTAAAAGAGATACTGCTCGTAAACTGCCTTAAGATCTTCAAATGAAATGTACTTATAGTAGTTGTTCCTCTAAGGCAGGGATTTATCTTTCTAATGCTAATAAAGTAATATCAAGATTATTGCTCAACATGGGTATACAAATTAGTGACTTAAGAGGATAGATTTATCTTCATAATTTGCAGATCGCAGATTTTTTAATATACTGTTTTTCTATTCTTTGCTAAGTTTTACATTTTCGTTTGTTGTCCAGCTGTTAAAGCAAGGAAATGGCTAGTTAAAGCTAGTTTTATTCTTTTTTTTTTTTTTTAAACATTGCAGACCAGTCGTCCATAAAGAGAAGTAATAAGGAGGCTGTCGGTGTTTTTCAGAATTTGTTTTTTGACCGTGTTGAATTTGGGGTTGTTGTTGTTTTAACTAGTTAAATTAATTTTTTAAATTTATTACATGTCATTTGATGTTAATCACTTAAAGGCTTCAGCTCTCTAGGTCCAGTTTAGAAGACGTCACTATTGTTAGCATGTTAGGGTTAAATTTCAATAATAAATAGAAACACACAAACATCGTTATAGTCGTCATTTGGTAGATTTCCCCCCAAGGTCATAAAGAAAGTCAAGGCAAATGTAGCTCTTAATGTGAAGCAGTCTTTTAGGATGGAGTTGAACTTCATACTTATCTTCTAGGACCAAAAGATTAGGGAGTGAGAAGTGGTAGGGAGGGCATGTTGGATACTTGCTGAGTCAATTTGTTTAAAAAGTAGGGCCAAATATGTGACTTAAAAGGATGTAAAATAAGTTACTGGCTTAAATGTAGGCTTTATCTGCACTTTAATAACCTTTTGGGGTAGTTTATAAAGCATTAACGGTTTTAATAAAATTCGGTTTATAGGTAGCTGAATGAGCATTGTCTGTAGACTTTGTCTTCAAGAATTCACCAAAATTGTTTTAATTTTGCGTTCATTTAGTACCTGCGCTCTTCTGATAATCTCAGTATGATCTGAAAGGATGTGAAAGCTCTAGGTGGTATAGTCCTTAACCTTTGTGGATTTGTAGCTATATAGAAATTACAAGTAGGATTGCATAGAAAAACCGAATAGGATTGATATGTTTTATAATATTCCAATCTATGTAGAAGCTAGTAATATTCTTTTTCCACTGTTAAGAAATTAAGAATTGGGGAATTTGTATCTTTCCCAGATTCATCTAGCTGATCCCATGTTTGAGATTTCTGGTCAAGAGGTTTCTTCACAAGATTATTCTATAACTGAAATCATCCAATTCTGGTTTTAAAAAAACTTGGACCTGGTGTTAGGAAAAGAGTACTAGACTTCAGGCTGTAGAATTAATTGCAGATTTAATAAAATGGTATTAAATTATCTCGGTCATAGGAGACTGTGCTTTGGATTAATGTGATGAAAAGTAAAGTGGTATGTCAATTCAAAATAAACACTAGTTATATTTGTAATTTACCAAGTTGTTGTGAAAGCATAAAGTAGAAAAGACACTAAATAGTTATAAATAGCGAATATGCTGAGAGAACTTCATATATGGTGTGCTCTAAGTAATTCTTCTGACTAGATTAAAAAGTTACCTGACCATTTTAACTGAATTGGCTACAGGGGTCATTTGCTGTACTTTGAAGATGAGACTATTTAACAGATACAGGATTTATGATAAAACCATACAGTTGTGGTTTTAGTTTCCACTTACTTGACATTTGCCATGAGGCATATATATCTAAGCCAGACATATATTCACTGCTGGCTGTATGATTACATTAATTTTTAATTTAGACTATTAAATTGTAATTGGATCTACATTACAAATAGGTAGACTAGGTGGCTGGCTGTGAGGTATAATTTGAGAATTGCTGATGCTAAACTTTGTGTCCTGTGTGTTATGGAATTCTTTCTAAAATAGCCTGCGTAAAATGACATTCTCTGGAAGAGAAATTTTAAAATACTGTCTTTTATTAACAATATTAGCATAGGTTAGTTTATCAGATAAACTTGCTCTGCCTATACAAACCAGGTGAGAGTTCAGAGGCAGAGTGGAAGATAAAAGTAAACTTTTATGAACTATGATGAGGTGGTGTGTGACATATAGGAACATTGTCTAGGGGAGAAAGGCATGGTGGGGTAAAGTCATAGTTTCAAGTTTGGGCCTCTTAGGTCCATTGGGAATCTTATGAATCTGACAGTAATGATAGGTGAGACTAAGAGCAATCCCAAGAAGAAATCATAGGACCTTAAGGACAAATATGGTATATAGGTTTGGTCAGCCCTTATGTTTACCTCAATCTGTAGGTCCCCTAGTTAGTATGGTATTTTTAGAAAAGAGTGAAGAGAAATGCTAAGATGCCATTGGAAAAAAATAGTGTTGTAAAATATTTACATATAGTCTTTTAAATTTAATATAAGATCACAGCACGCCAGTTGACTTCATTACTGATCCCATATTTTATGATATTTATAGGTTCTCCGGTATTAATTTAAAGAGAGTGTAGAAAAGGAAGTGTATCTAGATTAAACATGAATCATCAGCAATACTTTGACTTGAGATTCTAGCAGTCAGGTTTTAATAATAGCCATAATGCTTTTAGGACAAGGAAATGTGTTTATTACTTTGATCAAAGAAACAAAACTACTGAAAGGCACTTGAATACTTTATAAATAATTGTGATTAATATTTAGTAATAGTGGTTTACATAGTTTAGGAAGAATGTTTTCTTTCTTTGGACTAAATACTTTTATATTGAGAAATTCGTAACTAAAAAAACAGACATTACTAAAAATAAATACAGGGAAGATTAAGAACCTGTTAGCAGCATAACTTGATATTTTAAGTTTCTCATGTTGACCAGTTAAAGTAATCTTTAAGTGGGAATTTAAAGGCACATTTTATTAACAGAAAAGTATATTATTTGTTAAAAATATCCAGAACCCATAAGTATCTTTTAGTTGAGAAAAAAACTATGATTTTTGTTTTAATAATAGTTGCTTTCTTCTTGTATTTCCCACATATGTGTGATTATCCTATTGAGTTGAAATGATTAACCTCTCACTGACCTCAAGTTCCTGCTTTAGTGTATTTTGTTAAATAAGGTAATTATACAATTCTTTAATTTTCTGATGTACTGATAAAGTCATTTGAAAAATGTTCACAATCATATCTCATATAATCATGCTTTTTTTCCTCATTGGGAATATACCTTTTTATTTTATTTTTTTTAGTAGTAGCAAATGAGAGGGCACTTCCGTTAAAGAATTATAATTTTACCTCATATTTGATTAGTAATTTAAAAACTCACTCTTCATTAACCTCCTTATCTTCAGTTTATCTCAACCATAATGATAGTTTTTCCTTGGTAGGTAATGATAAGAATAGTGGGGAATTATTTCAGATATTCAATGCAGATTTATTTTGGTCAAAGGCCTTGATGTTTTACTTCACAATTTTAAGATTTTTAGTTAATAACTAACTATTCTTTGTCAAATTCTCATTGATGCTTTTCTTACTATCAAATTAATGTGTTCTGAGAATTTTAGATTTTTGATGGCCTGAGTAAAATTAATTTTCTTTAAATAGAAGTTTTTGTGAAAGAGTGTAAATAAGTAGTTATATCTCTCCCCTTGTCCAGTTTTGATGAGAACTACTTAAATAAAAAGCACTCTTAGGAAAGTTCTGCCAAAATTAAGTTCACTTTAATCTTCAGTTATTCTTTGTTAATGTATCCAATAAGTACCTTATAATTTGTATGTATAAGGGAGTCCCCAGTAAGTTTTAAAAGTACATATGTTGAGATATATACATTTTCTATAGAAAGGATAAATATGAGATGAAAAATGGTAGACTGGAGTGACAAGTTTCGTATGTGCTTTTTGAAGGGAAAAAATGATTCTCACAAGTTTTATGGTACTCAGTTCTTATAAACCCATAACCTGTATTTTTGCTAAAATAATATATTGTGTTATAAAGTTTTATTGGTATTAGTTTCTTATCATGTACTAAAATGCTCTTTTTTACAAGATGTTTATATTTACTGGAGGTAGTTAAAACAATTTTCTAATTACTGTTCTTTTAAAGCTCGGGTTGAAGAAATACAGGTATGTCGTTAGCAGAAGGACATACTGTTTCATTCTGTCCATAACAAATATTGATTTTTCCCTAAAGGTATTTATGCTGAGGACATACAAGGTTTTAAGTTGGGGTGCTAACTGTAGTATTTTTAAATACATAATGACTGTGCCATAAGTATTTTCATTGATCAACAAACTGAATACTGCCATCTTTGAAAAATCAATTTATATTTTCATAGAGTGTTTCAGTCATCAGTAGTCTAACAGCCCACATATTTTGTTTCTCTAGAGAAAATTAATTAGTCATGATTTTAGAAAATATATTTTTTTGGATGTTCATTGACAGAAAAAAGGTTAAGAGGAAAAAAACATAATTTTATCAACCTAACTTAAGCTACTCTTATTTTTTGTATATTCCCTATATTTTAGCAAATGGTTTATTTATTTTTTTTATTTAGTAGTTTCCGAAGAATCCTATATTAGCTAATAAAAAGAATCATATTAAAAATAATACTGACCCAAAAAGACTACACACTTTGTTGGGCAGAGTTGGATAAGAAGAATCTCCCTGTCTTGGAGTTAATGCTTCATATAATACTCCTCTGCTTATTCCTTTTGCCCTAGTTGATGTTTGACTTATTAGATGATAAGTGGGAGGGACAGAGAAATCTTTTCCTTCTCCGAAGTCATTTAACGAAGGCTTAAGAAAGTAGTAGAGAGTAAAAGTGTATAGTTGGCAATACCTGAGGCCATTGATTTCAAGTTAGTCAGGCTATAAAAATAGTGAAAACAGATGCTGACACTTGAAAATGTCCTTTGGTGTTAATGAAGATGTGATTTTTAGCTTTTTCTTTCACAAATATAAATTTTGATATAAACTTGGTAGTGATACCGTTTGTAATAGAGTATAAATTAACAAACCCATAGAAATTTAGAGCTAGAGGAGACCAAAGGGGTCATATAATCCAGTAATGCCTTTGCTTTCTTTAATGATGAACTATTCTGAAGACTTTAAGTACGTGTAATTAATATTTGTCTTAGAGTTCTTAGAGATGAGTTATATGTGATAATAGGATAAAAACAGCTCAGATTAATGACTCATCTCTCATTTTGACAAAAAAAAAATTTTTTTAAAGATAAAATTTACATGTGGTGAAATGCACAGTCCAATAACTTCTTTTGCTGTTGAGGAAATGAAGTGCTAGAATGATTGCATGATTTAATCAGTGTCTAATCAGTGTCACAGCTAACTAATGATAGATTCAGGACTGGTACCACCTAATCCAGAGGTTATTTCTCTAGGAACTCCCTCAGGAGCCTACTCCAGAACCTTGCATGCATATATTCTTTATATAGACAACTTATAATTTATATATACCTAAATTTTATGGGAAAATCCAGATTTTGTTGCCTTTAAAGTTTCTGATCTTTTCACAACTTTATTTATTACCCACTTTTGTATTCCTCTTATCCCTTTCATTCAGCAAGCATTTGTTTGTAAGAATGCACATTAGGTTAGTCCTAAATAATTTGTTAAGCATCCTTCATATACAATGTGTTATTTTGTTGTTTTGATAAAAGTTTTGTCCACTCAAGACCACAGTAGCAAATTAATCAACTTTTTTCTTGTATCATTATTATAATCTTGTTAACACATGACTATTTGCAACCATAATTGTTTGCTTCAAATATTGTTTGGGATCAGAGATTTTGTGACAAGAGGAAGGAAATCTCATGAGGAAGGAACATTTTTAGTTTTATTTATAGGCCTCTTTTTTTGTGAGCAAGAATTGATTATTGCTATAAGGATTGCGTTTCAGTGAAATAGTTTTTTTCTTATTCTCTGGTCTCTGAGGGAAATGAGAAAAATTATTGTTCAGTTTAACAAAGGTTGAGTTATCTTATGTGCCAGGTTACTGGAGTTATAGATAAGATCTCTGCCTTCAAGACTCTTACAGTCTAGTGCCTTTAAAGATAAACAGATTATTTCAGTAGGATGTGTTAAGAGCTAAGTTAGAGACAATCACAGATTTACACAGGCTTGGGGATGTAGAGGTGGTTACTTATTGAGGAGGGTGATGCTTGGGCTGAGCTTTAAATGATGAAGGTAAGAATTAGTTGAAAGAATGTTTGAGGTAAAGAGAAAAGCAGAAGCATGATACAGCAGTGTGGGCAGGAAACTATTATTACTAGAGTGTAAAGAGTGAGGCAGCAAATAGCAATGAAAAAAGACTTTTGAGAGATAGATCTTGTGGGGTTTTATATTGTAATACGTGAATTTAGTCTTTATTTTGAAGGGAAGGAACAGGCAGATTTGTGGAGTATGGTGGATGGATTTATAGAGGACAAGACAAACATTTTAGAGGTAAAATCATCAGGATTTGATGATTGACTATAGGACACAAAGGAGAGGATGAAGGGGATATTTGGGATGGTTTCTGGCTTGATCGATTAGGTAGATGATGATACTTGAGATAAGAATTTAGTATTAGGAAAAATACAGTAGGAAGAGCAAGTTTAGGGATGGGACGGGAAAAGTGAATATGGGGGTGAGATCAAAGAAGTGAATTCAATTTTGGGTAAGTTGAATTTGAGGTGCCAAGTGAAAGTGTTGCAAAGGCTGTTGGATGTGAGTGTGAAATTCAGAGGTGGTAAAGAAACTAGTCGAATTAATGTTGTTTATAGTGAGCATTTGCAAGAGGCTCCCCGCCACCCCAAATCCTTTTAATTGGGCTACAGGTAAATAGAAAGCAAATTTCAGTGCCTAGTTTTAAATTGCTGAGCAATCAGCCTTTTCTATTTCTTCAATGAGATCTGGTCCAAATGTCGAACCATCATTATATACTTTTTCTGCTCCCAGTGTCAAGCGTTCTTAGGCTTTAAAATATTGTTGCCCCATGGCTGTTTGTTTTGTGATGTAATCTGCTTAAATTGTATCATTTTCATTGATTAGTAGTAGTGTGCTCATTTTCTATTCTTTTCCTGTTTATCTTATTACTCTTAATAGAAAAGAACTTATCTAGTAATGGAGCTCTTAAGAACCTGTAGATGTGTTAAATTCTAACAAACAGCATTATTACCAAGATGAGGCTGTATATGTATATTTAAAACTCTTCCCTTTATATTTTAAGTTTAAGTAATAAAATTAGGTTTTTGCAGATATTATATAGGCAATTTCTGACCTGTAATTGGCCCAGTTAATGTGTATTGTATTTGCTTTTGGTATCAGGGTAATGCTGACCTCATAAAATGAGTTGAAAAGTGTTCCTTCTCTTCTGTTTTCTGGAAGAGTTTGTGTAGATATGTTTTGTTGTTTTATAAAACATTTGGTAGGATTCTCTAGTGAAGCCATTTGGATCTGAAGTTTTCTATGTTGGAGGCTTTTTTCTGCAGTTTAAATTTTTAAAAATAGATACAGAAATGATTAGGTTATCTATTCTTGCACGAGCTTCGGTGGTTCATATTTTTTGAGGAATTTGATCATCTAAATTTTTGAATGTATGGGCATGAAGTTGTAATACTCCATTTTTCTTTTAAAGTCGGTAAGATATGTAGTGATGTTCACGTTTCCATCCCAATACTGGTAATATGTGTCTTGTCCCTTTTTTTCCTTCCTGTCTTGCTGAGGTTTATCAGTTTACTGATCTTTTTTTTAAAAATCAACTTTTGGTTTCATTAGTTTTCTGTTTTTGACCTTATTGATTTTTGTTTCTTGAATGCTTTGTCTCTTAACAGTGGGCTGATTTTTCTTCCTTTTTTTTTGTATCTTGCAATGTTTTATTGAAGCCTAGATATCATGAATAGTGCAGTAAAGATTAAGTACATAGTATTTATACCTGGAAAATTACATACCTGGACTTTTAGTGTAGGGGATGGAGTTAGGCTGAGTTTCAGTTTTGTTGTTACAAAGAATACTTTAAGTGGCTTCAAATTTCTCTAGTGTAGCTTTGTGCTTAGGCTAGAAGTTTGAGGTATGGGGAAGTGTTTCTCAGTTTTCCTGTTGACTCAGTTTTTGGCTTTTCCTGAGTGCTTGTGCCTTTATGTAGAATCTAGATGTTTCTGACTCTCTCCCAGTGGTAGACTATTGTGTTAATCAATATTTGTTAGCCTAGTGGTGGAATCAGGAACGTCTCTGTTCTGGTCCAGTCTCAATCTTGGATAGGCCCTGTGTGTCTCGGCGTCAGGAGTGGGCCTCTGTCAGTGATATTATCCCTTTTTTGCCAAACCAGGCCTTGTATCTTTTCCAGTCTTGTTTGCAAGAGTTTCTTGATCCTGCCTAAGTGATAGGAGATCTCTAATGGCATTGGTGTAAGATCCTGGGCCCAAGATTATTTCCTGCTCCTCGTCTACTGGTTAGAGTCTTTTACTGTACCCTCATCCTTTACAGTGTTTTCAGTTGTGCCCCTGGAGTGACTGGACTTGCTGCCCCTCCCTGGCCTTAAAGTTTTTGTTCGATAAAGGGAGAATGATCCAGTTAAGCCTTTGAATATTTTTTCCATAATAGATACCGCTCCCCTCTTCCAGTCTTGCACCACAGTGGAAGACTCTCCTTAGTCTCATGGTCTCATAATGTATTTGGTGGAGGTCTGTGGCAAAGGCCTTACAAACAGATTTGGATTCCTGTTGTGTCTGCAGCTCCCCAGAAATAATATACATGCTTATGCTAGCCCATACTTTGTCTTTAGGAGTTTATTAACAATTTTAGATGAATTCTTATTACCTGCTTTTATAGTACCACTGTCTTTTCCCTTGCTCTGCCACAGGTGAGCCAGTGCTTACATCTTCTCTCTCCTATGAAGGGTTTGTCTTTTCTTGGATCTTTATTTGGTTACCTTGAGTCCTTAGCTCTCTAATAGATTGAAGAAAAGTTTAGTTTTATAGTTTATCCAGTTTTCATTGTTAGGCATTTTTTCTGGCTTTCTATTGCGTAGGCAAAACTCCAGTTAGCCAGAGGAGCTCTTCTTTCTTTTATGAGCTGTAGTTTGTAATTCTGTGATTTTGGCCTCAGGTTCCTTGGGATAAACTCCTCCCTTGCTTTCTCTTGGTTTAGACCAAAGGAAAGCATTCAGATTGGCTAGACTGATAGTAAAAAAAGAGAGTAATTCCTCAACTGGCCCTAGATTGCCTTTTCCTCTTCCCTAAACACTGTGGATCTCCCCTCCCCACCCCACCCGCAGACTATCTCGTGGTCAGTGCCTTCTACAATTTTTGTTGTCTTTTCCCAGAACTCTTCTTTCTTCCAGTCCTGCTTATCCTTCCATTTCCTATTAAGAAATGCCCAGAAAAAACATATATACTGAATTTTTTAATCCAGAATTTAGATGAAATATTTCTGCGCTTTGTGTACCTGATAATCCATTATTTTTTTGTCTGTAGGTTATTTTGTTATTTCTTATAAGAAGTAAATATTTAAAAGGCAGAATAGCAGGGCAAATTTTACTTGGTCTCTTATTGTGTACTTTACTTCTATCCCCATTTTATCCTTTCCCTTTTCACTGTAGTTTATTAAAAAAGGAAAAAGAAATAAGAGTCCCTGTCTCTCATTCTATTGGAAACCTTTACCTTACACTGTCATTAGTAGCTTGGAAAAAGAGATGGAGAGCTAAAGGTTTTTTTTAATTGTGGTAAAATATAGATAACATAAAATTAACCATTTTAACCATTTTTAAATGTTCGGTTTGGTGTTATTAAGTATATTCATCTCGTGCAGACGTTACCACTGTCCACCGCCAGAACTTTTTCATATTCCCAAACTGAAACTCCATATCTGTTAAACAATAACCCTCTTTCCCCTTCTTCCCTCAAATCCTGGCAACCACCATTCTACTTTGTCTCTATAGTTTGACTACTGTAGTTACCTGATATAAGTGAAATCATGCAGTAGTTGTCCTTTCATGACTGGCCTCTTTTACCTAGCATTATGTCCTCAAGATTCATTCAAGCAGTAGCATTTTCCAGCATTCTTTTTTTTTTTTATTTTTAAATGATCTTCATTTTATTTTATTTGTAATCTTTTTATTTTTAATTACACTTGACATACAGTATTATATTAGTTTCAGGTATACAACGTAGTGATTACATTTATATAACTTACAAAGTGATCGATCACCCCTATAAGTCTAGTACCCATCTGACACCATACTTATTAGAATAATACTATTCTAATAGTATTAAGCCTTTGTTTTAAAGCCTGTTTTGTCTGATATAAGTATTGCTACTCAGCTTTTTTCCCCCCGTTATCATGAAATACCTTATTCTATGCCTTTACTTTCAGTCTGTGTTCTTTGATCTGAAATGAGTCTCTTGTTGGCAGCATATGTAAGGGTCTTGTTTTCTTACCCATTCTGCCACCTTATGTTTTTTGATTGGAGCATTTAATCCATTTACATTTAATTGTTGATAGATATGTAGTTATTGCCACTTTATTATTCATACTTTTTTTTTTCTTAAAGAAGTCTCTTTAACATTTCTTGTAATACTCGTTTATTGGTAATGAACTCCTTTAGTTTTTTCTTGTCTGGTAAGCTCTTTAAATGTCCTTCGACTCTAAATGATAGCTTTGCTGGGTACAGTTTGGTTTTAGGACCTTGCCTTTCCATTACTTTTAATGTTTTGTGCCAATCCCTACTGGCCTGCAAAGTTTCTGATGAGAAATCAGTTGACAGTTTTATGGAAGCTCTCTTGTTGGAAGTAACTGCTTTTATCTTGCTGCTTTTAACATTCTCTCTTTGTCTTTATCTTGGGCATTTTAGTGATGATGTTTCTTGGTGTGGACCTGTTTGTGTTTGTTTTGTATGAGGACTCTCTGAGCTTCTTCCGCTTGTATGTCAGTTTCCTTCACCAGGTTTTTCCATTATTGTTTCTTCAAATAGGTTTTCAATTTCTTGCTCTCTTCTTCTGGTACTCCTATGATGAGAATGTTGGTATGCTTGATGTTGTCCCAGAGGCCCCTTAAACTATCCTCATTTTTCTAGATTCTTTTTTCTTGTTGCTGCTCCGATTGGGTGGCTTTTGCTACCTTATCTTCCAAATTATTAATTTGATCCTCTGCTTCATCTGATCTACTGTTGATTTCCTCTAATGTAATATTCATTTCAGTTATTCATTTTTTTGTGTGTTTTTATATCTATTTTTATGTTTTCTGTCTCTTTGTTGAAGTTCTCACTGAGATTATTGAGCATCCTTAGAACCAGTATTTTGAACTCTGCATCTGGCAGATTGCTTGTCTCCATTTTGTTTAGTCCTTTTAATGTAACTTTGTTCTGTTCTTTCATTTGGGACATGTTTCATTGTCTACCCATTTTGACTACCTCCCTGTGTGTGTTTATTAGGTAGAGCTGCTATGTCCTCCAGTCTTAGTTGAGTGACCTTATGTAGTAGGTGTCCTGGGGGGTCTAATGGTGCAGTCTCCTTTGTCACCTGAGCTGGTTGCTTCAGATGTGTACCATGCGTGAGTTGTGTCTGCCCTCCTGTTTTAGTTGAGCCTTTGTTGCTGTTTGCACATCAGTAGGAGAGATTGATCTTCAGGCTGATTGGTTGTGAGGACAGTCCATTACTACAGTGGAGGAGCTCTTGTGCAGGAGCTGACCCTATAGAGCAGGATTTGCTGTAGCAGGGCTCTGGTGCCTTCCCAGTCTGCCCTTTGGGTGTGTGATTTGTGGAGGTGGTTGGGGGATCCTCTGGTGTGGTCTGAAGCTGGTCACTGGGTGTGTTGGTTCTGGGGTTACTTGGTATGAGCTACAAAGTGATCTTCAGATGGTTGCCACTTGTGCTGGGCTTGGAGGTGCATGGGAGAGGCTAAGCTGCAAACCGAGGCCAGCTTCCACCTGTGCAGGGCTTGGGGCTGCTTAGCAAGAGGCCCAGTGTTGCTTTTGAGAGGGTTTTGGTAAGTCTGCAGCATGAGCCAAGACAGACTGTATGGAAAAGCCACTGGAAGTGGGTTGGATGGGGCGGGGTCTCAGGGAATCACTAGGGTGTGGGGAACAGTGTTAGCTATGTCGGAGACTCAGACATGGTGCCCACCTGCGTCTGCATGCTGGGTTGGGGGAGCACTCAACAAAGGAACAGTGGCTTCTGCTAGTACTTCTATCTGGGTGGAAGGTCCCTTCTAGCCCTCGCACTGAAGCCAGACAGTTCAGTTCCTCCCTGGATGTCCCTGGTGCCTTTTACCTTTCAAGCTGCTGCGTCAGTGCTGCAGCTCAGAGGCAGTGAATCTGTCAGCAGGTAAGTCTGCATGTGGCCCCTTTAAAAGAAATGCCTGGGACTCCAGCAGCCCTGTCTCACTCAGTCACAATCTCCATTGGTTTTCACAGCCAGAAGTTGTGGAAACTTGTCTTTTGGCACTGGAACCCTGGGCTGGGGAAACCCGGTGTGGGTCTGGGACCTCTCCTCTAGGGGGACCTCTGCAGCTGATGTATCTCTCCTTGTTTTATCTTTATTTTTTGGTCTTTAGTGAAATATAATAGACAATTAGTTGCTTGTATTTACATTGTACAATTCAGTGAGGTTTTTTTTTTTTTTTCAATTATAGTTGGCATACAATAATATACCAGTTTCAGTTGTATAGCATAGAGATCAGAGATGCACATAACTTGGAAAGTGATCATCCACTAAATCTAGTACCCTTCTTCCCCTTACATATTTATTTCAACATTATTAACCATCTTCCCCATGCTACACTCTATATGTCCATTTCTGTTCTGCAGCTACCTGTTTGTACCCATTTGCTTAATACCTTTGCTTTTTTTGGCCCCCCAACTTCCCTCCCATCTAGTATCCCTCAGAATATTCTATGTATCTATGAGTTTATTTCTGCTTTGTTGTTGTTGATTTTGTTAGATTCCACATGTACATGGAATCATGTGATATTTGTCTTTTTCTATGCAACCCATTTCATTCAGCACAATACCTTCTGGGTCCATCAAGGCAATATCTTTTTCCATCCCCTTTCTTTTACTCTGTGTGTGCCTTTTAATCTGAAGTGAGTCTCTTGTAGGCAGCATATGTAAGGGTCTTGTTTTCTTATCCATTCAGCCACTTCGTCTTTTGGTTGAAGTACTTAATTCTTTTCTATTTGAGGAACTTGTTGATAGGAATATAGTTGTTACCATTCTTTATTCCTGTTTTTGATACATGTTTTTTCTTCTTAAAGAAGTCCCTCCAAAATTTCCTGTAATACTGGCTTGGCGATGATAAATTCCTTTAGCTTGTTTTTGTCTGGGAAACTCTTTATCTGTCCTTCGACTCTAAACGATAGCTTTGCTGGATAAACTATTCTTGGTTGTAGATCCTGGGTTTTCATCATGTCGAGTATTTTGTGTAAAGCCCTTCTGTCCTGTATAGTTTCTTTTGAGAAATCAGCTGTCAGTCTTATGGGTGCTTTCTTGTAGGTAACTAACTACTTTTCTTGCTGCTTTTAAGATTATCTCTTTGTATTTAACCTTTGGCATTTTAATTGTGATGTGTCTTGGTGTGGACCTCTTTTGGGTTCCTGGTTTTGAAGACTGTCTGAGCTTCCTGAGGTTTTATGTCTATTTCTTTCACCAGGTTAGGGATGTTTTCCATCATTATTTCTTCAAATAGCTCTTCAACATCTTGTTTTCCCTCAGGTACCCCGATGACATAGCTATTTTTACCTTTAATAGTGTCCCATAGGCTCCTTAAACTATTATTATAGTCTTGGCTTTTTTTTCCTTGCCATTCTGATTGAGTGCCCTTGGCTTTCTCATTCTCTCTATAGGTCATCTGATCCTCTTCTCTGTTCACTTTGTTTATTCCATTTACAATACTTCTCACTTCAAATAATGTGTTCTTCATTTCTGACTGGTTCCCTTTTATAATTCCATTTCCATTTTTATGTTTTTCTTAATCTCTGTTGAATTCTCACTGAATTCATCTACACTTCCCATAAGTTCATTGAGCATCTTTATAACCTGTGTTTTGAACTCTGCATCTGTTAGATTGCTTGACTCCATTATTTCTGGTTCTCTGTTCTGTTTTCTCATATGGTTTCTGTTTCTTTGTCTTTCCATTTGAGCTGCCTTCTGTGTCTGTTTCTATGTACTAAGTAGAGCTCCTAAGTCTCCTGGTCTTATTAGTGCAGCTTTGCGAAGTAGGTGTCCAGTAGCACAGGCCTGAGAAGGAAAGGTTCAGCTGTAGGCCAAATTTAGCCCAAGCCTGTACCCCTCCGGGGCCACCTGTTAAGATTCAGCAAGCAGTCCATAGATGCTGTGCTTATAGTTGCCTCAAAAGGCCACACCAGAAGTCGAGGCCAGCTACCACCAATGTGAGTCTAGGCGCTGCTCAGCAAGGAGCACCTGACTCTCAGAAATACACCTGTGGCTTGGATGGGGCCTCAAGTTGGGGGAGGTGGAGTTTCAATGAATCCTCTGGGCGGAGCAACCTCTAATATCTAGTTTGATGACATCTCTGCTATGGTGGCACTGAGTCCAAGCACTGGAAGTGAGGAGGGCTCATCAGGGGAACATTGGACTTCTTGCACTTCTGCCCAGGGCAGAATCTTGCCTCTGGCCCTCACTCTGACAACTCAGTGTCCCCCTGTAAGTCCCTGGTGCCCCAACCCATGCAGCTGAACCGGCACTGGTACTTAGAGCTAGCAGGTCCATCACTGTGAAAGCCTGCTCACGGACATGGCCCCTTTAAGAGGCGTCTACAGCTGCCAGCTGCCTCAGCCTCTGTCCCACTCAACTGCTCGGGACTGGGTAGCCTCACATCCTCCCTCTGTCCTACCTTCTGCCATTGTAGGGTGATTTCTTAGATTTCTCCCTAGTCGTATGGCTTGTTCATCTAGATCCTAGGTGATTTTTCCTTACTGTTTGCTCCTTGTTTTTGTCACAACCTTGATTTGGTTGCCAGAGGAATGAACAGAGCCTCTATCATCTACGCCATTTTCCCCCCCACCTCTCCGCTTCTCGTCTTGTGTCTCTGGAAGACTGGAATTCCAGTCAGGGACATTCAGCCTCCCTCCTGATTTTAAATGGCTGCACGTGGATGTGGGACCAACCCGTTCCATGTCTCCACTACTCCTGCCAGTCTCCATGTGACTTTGGTATATTCTTAGTTATAAGACTTTATTTAGCTAGACTTCAGGTGATTCTCAATGATGGTTCTGTAGTGCAGTTGTAATTTTGATGTGGTCGTGAGAGGAGGCAAGTGCAGCATTTGCCATCTTTATCAGAACTCCCCAGAATTTCCTTTTTAAGGCTGAATAATATTCCATCTTGTGTATATACCATGCTTTGTTTATCCATTCATCTGTCGATAGACACTTTTGCTTCTGCCTTTGACAACTGTGAATAATGCTACTATGGATGTGGTTATACAAATATCTATTTGAGTTCTTGCTCTTTCACTTCTTTGGAGTACATACATAGAAGTAGAATTGCTAGATCATGTGGTAGTTTCATGTTTAAATTTTTGAAGAACTGCTATAGCATTCTCCACAGTGGCTGTGCCATTTTGCATTTCCACCAACAGTGCACAAGAATTTCAGTTTCTCCATATTCTCCCCAACACTTGTCTTTTTTTCTTTTTCTTTTCTTTTTTTTTTTAAATAGCCATCCTGACAGGTATGAAACAATATCTCATTGTGGTTTTGATTTGCATTTCCCTGATGATTAATGATGTTGAACATTTTCTCATATACCTGTTGGCCATTTGTTTTTCTTCTTTGGAAAAATGTGTGTTCAAGTCTTTTGCCCAGTTTTTAATCAAATTTTTCTTTTTTGTTATTGAGCACAGGAGTTTTTAAAAATATGTTCAGGCTTAACCTCCTATGAGAGAGATGATTTGCATATATTTTCTCTCATTTCACTCTGTTGATGGGTTGACTTTTCACTCTGTTGATAGTGTCTTTTAATGCACAAAAGTTTTAATTTTGATGTAGTCCAATTTATCTTTTTTCCTTTTGTTACTTGTGCTTTTGGTCGATTCTATTTTAATGCTTCGCATAGCCAGAACCCTCAAGAAGATCACCCTTTGTGAATGACAAGTTAGAAAAAAAAGAGCAGATGTAAAAAACAATCTTTAGAGAAAAATGGGAAATTAGAATTTTTAGTAACTTTTTAATTAAGATTTTTTGTTAGTGATAAATATTCTTCTTTTGCCAGTTATTTTTATTGATGATATCTGGAAATTGTTACTTAAAACACTTTTGCCATTTTCTCCACTTTATTTTTCTCAGTCATAAATTGGATATAATGGACAAATACACATATGAACAAAGGAGATATGAAATACACCAGTGGAAATAAGAACTGGAGCAGACTTAGAAAAGGCCTGAACTTTGAATGTTCTCTCCACACAGACCCATAGGCAAAGGGATAGGCCTTACTGTGCAAGATATCTGATCATTAGCTGAACCATGTTTTTGAAAATACTGATTAATTTATTACAGATCTGCCTTGACTTGTAATGGGGTTACGTTACAATAAACTCATCATAAGTTGAAAACATAGTAAGTGAAAGTAATAACAACTTACCAAACATCATAGTTTAGTCTAGCCTACTTTCAATGTGTACAGACCATTAGCCTACATTTGAGAAAAATTATCTAACTTAAAGCCTGTTTTATAATAAAGCATCAAATACCTCATGTAATTTATTGAATACTGTACTGAAAGTAAAAAACAGTGGTTGTATGGGTACAAAATAATTGTAGATGTGTTGATTATTTATCCTCTTGATCATGTGGCTGGCTGGGAGCTGTTGGCTCACTGTTGCTGTATATTGCTAGTCTGGAAGGCAATGAAAATTTTAAATTTGAAGTAGTTTTTACGAAATGCTTATGACTTTCACACTATCATAAGTTAGGTACCATCTGTAAAAGTTCTTAGGACAGTGCTTTGCACAAAGCAGTTAATAAAGAACAACTGTTGGTTAGATATCACTAATCTTTTCTGTGTTCAGATAAATTTAATTAAAATAGGTACTTTGTTTTTGAAAAAATAGGTTGAGGGTTTGTTTTCTAAGACAGTACTTTTCACACAGTACTTTGGGGTGTATACTTGGTTGGGTTATGTTTCAGTATTCAGGTAAGCATGGACATTTAAGCCTTTATTTTAGAATTTTAATAATTTGCAGAAAATGCCAAGAGATTAAATTGAGCAAATACTTATTGGTCCCTGGGAAAACATTACTTTTTAAAATATTAAATATAGACTCATTATTTGGGGGAATTGCGACAGAAATAATGCAAATATCTAAACTCTTCTAAATTAAGTCATAATTGGTAAATTTAAAAAAGTTATATCTGTTTTTAAGCATTAAAATGAAAATTTTTAAAACTTTTAGGTTTAAAACAAGGAAAATTGTTTTTACCAAGTTGCTAGAGTTAAATTCTTAGAAGTCCTTTTTCATTAAATAAAAAAATTGGCAGTACATCTTTGCAGGTTTTTTATTCAGTACAGTTTTAAAAAATTTTTGGTTAGGACTCATCTAACATTAAAATATTCGCATTATGAAGTAGTGAGCTTAAACATCCAAGCAGATTCTAGGTTACCTTTAGAGAGGAATGCTACCTGTGAGATTTCTGCTTTGTTTGGGAAGGTTGAACTGATGTCTTTTTCTCCTTTAGGGTTTTACATTCTTAGAAGAAAAACGTGAAAGAGGCATGCACAGGCACTTAAAATGGTAATCAGAGGTGGCCTATAAATATAATTAAAATATTAGGTTACTAGTTATGATTACAATTTAAGATAATTTTTACTTTCAATTAGCAAACTTAAAAATGAAAAATAAATTTTGATGTGCAAGATTCAGCTATATAGGCACTCTTTTGTATCCTGTGGTTAAAACCATTTTTCAGGAAAGCATTTTGTATTTCTAGAGGTACTACCAAATGTTAATAATCTTTAACCTAATAAAGTCACTCTAAAAAACTATCTTAAAAAATCAAATGTGGACTGAAATTTATGTACACAGTTCCTACATTTGAGGACATGTTGTTGGTAATTGAATAATTTTCAACAAGTCAGTCATTGTGTAAATTATAGAATATTTATCTGTATGTTGGACTATTATGTGGCCATTAAAAATTATGTTCTCAGGTTTTTTAAAAAAAGCGTTAGTTAAGGAGTTTATGGTCTAAAGGAGGGAAAATGTCATAACATTCTGCATGTAGTATAGTTCTAACTATTGATTAAAACATTTATACGTATTTAAACAAGTAGAGTAATATATACCCACATTTCAGTTATTTCTGTGTTGAGGAATTATGTGAGCCCTTTTCATATATTTCTGTGCTTTTAAAGTTTTCTAATATTATATGTTTTGTAATCAGAAAGAACTTAAGATGTGTACCTGAAATAGAGACTTTCTCAAACTCGTAAGGGATAAAGAATGAATTTTGTCTTATGTAGTCTCTTTAGTTACCTATTCTCCTTGAGTTGTAAACCTGGCACTTAATACATATTTACCGCATTTCCCCCCCTAAATATGGGTCATATTTTCCTGTTTCTGTGCATATCTCCTAACTTTTTTTGAAAACTGGCCATTTTAGGTAATATAGCCACTCTGGATTCAGAATTTTTCCCCCGGAAGGTTGTTGTTTATTTAGTTACTTCCACAGGCAAAATCTATTAAATGTATCTCCCTGCAGTATGCAGCCACTTTTTAAAAAATCTTGTTTTAAATTTTAAACTTGGCTTACTAGGGCATACCCCTGTGTCTGTATAGTTTTGCGGTTCAGCTTATGATCAGATATCTTGCACAGTAAGGCTTATCCCTTTGCTTGTGGGTCTGTGTGGAGAGCACATTCAAAGTTCAGGCCTTTTCTAAGTCTGTTCCAGCTCTTATTTCCACTGGTATATTTCATATCTCCTTTGTTCATATGTGTATCTGTAGAGTTTAGTCTCTGCTGTGCATGTGTGCATCCTTAGTCAGCAATATGGTTGTCCCAGCAATCCCTGCAACTTAAGGCTAGTGGAGCTGTTGGCCCTCCTAGTTTACTTATACCAAAATTGTCACTAATCCTGATGACACCAGTGAATGTGGTTATTGCCCAACTGCTCTAAATCACATGAGTCTCTTTTTACGGTGAGCTCAAAGCTGCCAGTTCTCTCAGCTTGCCAAATCATCTGAACTTGCAGGTGAGAGGATAGGAGAGTGGAGCATCCCCAGACAATGGCATAGACAATATGGAAACCAGTGAGCATAGATCTGGATGCTGACATTTGAATTGGATATGACTTTCATGCTGGAGTCTACAAGTCTAAAATTTTTACTGTCGTCTGGTTCTATGTGAAAAAGTTTACCTACATATGGCAATTTTTTCCCCCTAAAGTTTAGTAATTTAAAGTTCTAGTAATTCATACTAGACTATGTCTTAGTATTTGTCATTCTGGGTTGCTAGTCTCAGGTCTGTGTCTTTTAATACATGGTTTTAAACTTTTTCTATTTCTGGAGAGTTTTCTTGTTTACTTTTGAGTATCTGACCTTTAACTCTAATATTTGTCAGTTTCTTTTACTCTTTTTTTAATGTTTGGAAATATTCCTTTATCTGCTGTGTGTGTTTACTTCTTTGTTCCTTCTTTTTTAGTCTTCGTTTCTGAAATGACTTTTTTCTTTGCTTTTATATTTTTTTCTGAGTTCTGCCACTTCATCTGCCTCTCCTCTTGTAGTAGTGTCTTTAAGTTTGCTTGAAATAGTTGTGTTTTGTTTTTGTGGTCTTATCATTTGTAATTTTATTATCTGTAGGAAGTTAGGGATTTTATTCTCTCTTTTTCTTTAATGATAACCGTATGGGCTCTGATCTACTTTCTGTTACTTTTTAATATGAAATTTGTTTTCCTGAAGTTTTAGGAGGAGGTTTGATTCAAGATAGTTATTGACTTAAAAGGAGCTTTCTTATAATGTTCAAAAATATGGGGACTTGCCCTATGAGATGGCTTAGTTTATGTTTCTCTTTTCAATTTTTTCTAGACATTCTCTTTTCTTTTCTCATTTGATCCTATCCTACTCTGTTTTGACTTTATTCAGCAGTTTCTTTTCATTGTTGAACCCTGTCAGTAGTTCTGGTTGTCAGGGTTTTTTCTTGTTATTTTTTTAGTGGAAAATATCAAATATACAAAAAGTAAACAATGGTATTAATTCCCTGTACAACCATTACTTGGTTTCGGTAATTAACATTTTGTCTTGTTGGATCTATACCTCCACCCACTCCCAACTTCCTCCTACCTGATTGGTGGTTATTGTTATAAGAACTTTTTACAGGTGTTTAGGTAAAATTTACATACATTGAAAAATATAGATCTTAGCTGTAAGTTTTGACAAATAGATCCACATCCATATAGGACATTTCCTTTACTCAAAACAACTTCGATTCTGATATTTTTCTCCTTAGATTATTTTTACCTGTTAGAATTTCTTTTAATGGTCATCAGATATGTACTCTTGTGTGTGCCATTGCTCAGCATGTCTATGAGATTCTTTCATGTTAATGATATTAGTAATGTTGCTCTCTAATTCTGATTATTATTCCATTGTATGAAAGCGCCACAATGTTCATCTTTCTTTTGCTGGGCATTTTCACTGTTACCAGTTCAGGGCTATTGTAAATAAAGCTGTCAGGAACAATTTTGTAAAAATATGTTGTTGTGAACATGTTTACATTTCTCTTGGATTACAAACTTGGAAATGAACATACTCGATCAAAGGGCTAGGTGTCGTTTATTAGAAATTGCTCAACTTTTACCAAAAACCCACCAGCAGAACTTGCATATCTGATGATGAATAATGTTGAGTACCATTTCATATGCTTGTGGCCAGTCATCTAGTTTTTACAGTGTCCTCTCAGATCTTTCGTCTATTTTTTCTATTGGCTGCTTTGTCTCTTTGTGTTTTAGAATTTCTTTATACATTCTGCATACATGTACTTTACAAGATACATGTTTGTGAATTTTCTCTCAATTTGTTGCTTGCCTTTTGATTTTCTTGTGTCTTTTGGTGAACAGAAAACTTATTTTTATGAAGTCTAGTTTACCTGGTTTTTGGTTTTATAGTTATTCTTAAATAACTATATATATAAATACTCATGTATTTATACATGGCCATGTCTTCTACAAAGAGATAGTTTTACTTTTTTCCTTTCTCACATGGGATTTCTTTTTCATGCCTAATTGCCTGGTTGAAATCTCCAGTAAAATATTGAATAGAAATGGTGAGAGTAGACACCTTACCTTATTTTTGACCTTAGGAGGAAAGCATTTAGTTTTTTACTATGAAATAGGATGTTAGCTGTGGGTTTTTCATAGATAGCTTTTTTTTTTTCAGATTGAAGAAGTTCCTTTCTATTCCTGGTTTGTTGAGTCTTACTGTTGTAAAAGAGTGTTGATTTTGGTCAAATGATCTTGTGGATTTTTTTTCTTTTTTTTTTTTTAAATGCGTTATATTGATTGCTCTCTATATATTAAATCATTCTTGCATTCCTGGGATAAATCCCACTTATTCCTGGTGTGTACTTTTTTTAAATTAAGTTGCTGGATTTAGTTTGCTAGTATATTGTTGGGGATATTTGCATCTGTGTTCCTAAGGGATATTAACCTGTAGTTTTCTGCTAGTGTCTTTGACTTTGGTATCAGGGTAATGCTGGCCTCACAGATTGAGTTGGGAGGTGTTCCTCATTTTTTTCTGAAGAGTTTGAGAAGGATTAGGTAAAATTCACCAGAGAAGCCATGTGGTCCTGGGCTTTTCATTGTGGAATTTTTTTTTTATTATTATTACTAATTCAGTCTTTACTTGTGAACCTGTCAGATTTTCGATTTTTTTCGAGTACATTTTAGTCTTGTCTTCCTAGACATTTGTCCACTTCCATATAGGCTATCTAATTTGTTCATGTATATGTGTTCATAGTATTGCCTTATAATCTTTTTTTTTTTTAATTTCTGTAGTGTTGATATTAATGTCCCTTCTTTCACTCCTGATTTTAGAAGGCTGAGTCTTCTCTTTTCTTGGCGAGTATTACTAAAGGTTTGTGAATTTCATTGATCTTTTCAAAGAACCAGCTTTTTTGGCTTCACTGATTTTTCCTTTTTTTAAATATCTATGTGGGTTATTTCTGCTTTTATAATTTTTTAAATTCTGTCTGCTTTAGATTTAGTTTTCTTTTTCTAGTTTCTTAAAGTAGAAGATTTTGTTATTGATTCGAGGTCTTATTTTAACACAAGCATTTACAGCTAGAAATTGCCCTCCAAGCACTGCTTTCAGGGCATCTGATAAGTTTTGGTATGTTATATATTTTTTTCCATTCATCTTGAAGTATTTTCTAATTTCCATTGTGATTTTTTTCTTTATACAATAGTTATTTAAGAGTTTGTTGTTTAATTTCTGCATGTTTGTTAAATTCTCAAATTTCCTTTTTTTGTAATTTCTAATTTCATTCCAGTGTGGTTGAAGACCATATATTTGTATGATTTCAATCCTTTTAAATTTATTGAGACTTGTTTTGTGTCCTAGCATGTAGTCTCTCCTAGAGGACTAGGAGAGTCCTGTGTAAAGTGAGAATATGTACTCTGCTGTTGTTGGATACAGTGTTCTATGTATTTCTCTTTAAGTCTAGAGAATTGTTCAGGTCTTCTATTTCTTTGTTGATTTTTGTCTCTTTCTATTTGTTATTGAAAGTGGGGGTATTTAAGTTTCCAGCTATTATTATTGAATTACCTATTTTCACTTTAATTTGACAGTTTTAACTCATGTATTTTGAGACTCTGTTGTTGGGTACATATATGTTTGTAATTTCTCTCTAAGTGCTACTTTTTTACATCCCAGAAATTTTGATGTGGTGTTTTGTTATTTTTCAGTTCAAAATATTTCGTATTTATTTTTGTGGTTTCTTTGTGACTATGATTTATTTATAAATATAGTTTTAAGTTTCCAGGCACTTGGTACTTTTATTTTTTTGTTTTGTTTTTGACTTATAATGTGGTGAGAGAACATACTTTGTAAGATTTTAGTCTTTGAAACTTACTGAGGCTTATTTTACAGCTTATGGGTTATCTTGGTAAACATTCCATGTGAGATTGAAAATATTTTCTTCATTTGTTGTGTGAATGGTCAGTTTTGAAAGTTTATGAGGGCTTGATGGCTCTATCCCTTTCAGACCTATTACGTACACATTTTACAACTCACTATTGGAATGAACATTTCAGCTTCCTTCTTTAAATATTCTTGTCTTGCTTTCTAGTGAATAATCACTGGTCATTTTTTTAGTTCAAAGGACTTTTCTCCTAATCTTTCCCAGAACTTTCTTCAGAGTGATCTAGCATATTATTTATATACTATGATATGTACATATACTTACCTCCTGCACTTTTTGATTCTCGTGGTAGAGATTGTTTTTATCCTTTTATTACCATTCTGGTAGCAGGTGACCAATAACTATTTAAATTTTTATGAGCTGAACCTCCTAAGACTGGATTACCTATATACATCTTTAGTCTTTTAAGACCTATTGTATATCGATATATTATTTCATAAAATTTTTTAATTTCTAGAATCATTTAATGATTCTGGATTTAAGGTAGGTTCACCCTCAGATATTTTTGAAAAGACTTGAAAAAAAATTACAGAAATTGCTTAAAAATAACTTTTTTTAAAAAACATTCTCCATGCATTTCCTAAGGAGTAGTGTATTGTAAATAGTTAAGTAAATGATAAATGCATTGAATGATAAATTTCTTTAGAAGTTAACATTGACTCTTTGGGAGAAAAGGCAATATTTATTTTATTTGGGGATAGCAATTTAAAACTGAGTACCATTTGGTGACAGGGAAAAATAATTCTTTGGATATTTTGGGATGACTCTGGTGAATCTCCTGAGTTTGGGGCTTTTGAGGGTTTTTTGTCATTAAAGTAGATACTCTACACTAGAGTAGTATAAAGTATATATGTAAAAAGAGAGATATCTAACTTTTTTTCTGTGAATTCAGTTATGTTACATTAGTAAAGACAACTTCTTTAGCTTCCTAATTGGTCCAGGAATTTCTACACCTTTAGGAGTTGAGAGTGCTTAAATGGAGTTAGACTTTCTCTTAATGTACCCATTGTTATGAGTAGCTTAATTGTTCTCCACATTTTATAGCCTTTTCTAATTCCTTTTTCATTTTGAGCCTGAAGATGGTAAGATTAATGTATTGTTTATACAGGTGAGAAAAAACAATTGTGGCTATAGCTTAGCTATGGTTGAAGTAGGATTGGAATTTATATGTCTTAATTCTTTAGTGGTTTTGTATTCTGTTTCACAGATTCTAACTCAGGGCGTGTCTTAAATTACCTCTAAGTCTTGGGACAGTTTTGCCAGCCACTGATTTTTTCATCCATAAAATGAGAGAGTTCAAGTAAATTGCCTTATATTTTCTTTCTGATGTGAATTTAGTTTTTAAAGTATGTATGGTAAGATCAAATCCCTCAAAACAATCCAGCTTCTCATTAACACTTGTATGACTGTTGATTATTAGAATCGTGCTCATAGAATTGATTCATTTATTCACTGAGGGTTTTTTTTTCCTATTACATTGTGAGCTCCAGAGGACATAAAACTTTCCCTCTTTGTTTACTATTTGCTACATGCCCA
This sequence comes from Pteropus vampyrus, assembly GCF_000151845.1. Lineage (NCBI taxonomy): Eukaryota > Metazoa > Chordata > Mammalia > Chiroptera > Pteropodidae > Pteropus > Pteropus vampyrus. The sequence goes on from NW_011888800.1 coordinate 9,421,870, forward strand.
GTGCCTTGAATGTGGTAAGTGCTCATTAAATAGCTGTTGAGTGAATGAATGATAATGTCAGCATGGGTGGAGACAGCATAGTGCTGTGGAAAGAGCATGCATACTCTTTGGTGTTCGATCATAGGATATCATATTTCAGAAGTTGTTGGGAAGGTTGCTTGGGATAACGTATACAAAAAAGTTCAAAGCACAGTGCCCTTCACTTCTTTTATTTCAGTCCCTTAGAGACCTGGACTTTTTTTTAACCAAGAGATTTTTTTTTATATATAAGCTGGGAAAATATGGGTGTGCTGGATTTAATTTTAATAAATAACTCTCTTTATTTTTCTCTTTTAGTTTTACATGTGGCACCCATAAAAGATGAGGCTGAGAACAAGAAAAGCTTCTCAGCAATCACATCCAATCCAAACACAACGTACTGCCAGGGCAAAGAGGAAATATTCAGAGGTTGATGATAACCTGCCTTCAGGAGGAGAAAAACCACCGAAGAATGAAACCGGCTTGTTGTCTTCAATTAAAAAATTCATTAAAGGAAGCACACCCAAGGTAATGGTTTTACCTTGTATTTATTAAAATTGAAGTTTAGTTTTTTTCAAGCATGTAAAGATGAGAAATCTAATATTGCTTGAGCCTACTTTAAAGGGACTATGTCTACATTTTGATGTTATGTTAACATGCAAACATTTAATGGACATATTTTTTAGTCTACTTAACTTAGCCTTCTGTTTTTTTCAGCATAGTGTTATGGGAAGTAAGAGAAAATTCTCTTTTACTTAAGCTGATTTACATGAATTATTTTTACTTACTTTTTTTCATTTCAAATAAGAGAAAATTTCTCATTAATATTATTAATACCTTGTCTAATTAGGGAGGTGACTTATCTATCTGAATTCAAACATTTGTACAGTGAAAATGTATTGTTTCATTAAAGAGAAAACAAAGTTATCAAAGAATGAATGGACGCTGACCAGGAGTCATATGCTCCAGATTCATACTCTGGACCAACTTGATTGATCTGAGGAGTCATTTACTCCTTTGAGCCTCAGGAAAACAGTATAATGGGACTAATACCAACTGCTTTGTCTGCCTCAGGGTTGTTTTCAGATTAGACGGCAAATGGGTGAGAAATCATTTTGAGAAATTTTAATGCACTCTGTAAATGGATAGTGGTATTAACATTCATCGTATATAGATTTTATCACTGTTTACTACTCTTGTATTTTTTGCGGGGACTATTACGACACATTTTTCATTGTAATGTAAGTTTCTCACTTCAATATGTAAATCACTGGCGACTTATTCATAGTGGTAGATTTTGCTGTCATATAACTAATAGCTTAGTTACTGTGAACCATTGGCCAAGATTTAGAAGTATTCTGTGTTTGTAGAGTTTTTATTTTGATGGTTTTATTTTGTTTTTCTAATAATATAAAATTTCTTTTGTGAATTTTAATTAGAATTTTTAAAAAGTGTCTTTGAGTTAATTTACATAAACCTAAAAGTATTCTAGTTATTATTGTATGACAAAGATCAGATTTCTTCCAAAACATGAATTCCTGAATCTATAAATTCCTAATGGGTTGTCATCAGCCTCTTGTTGATGGGAATGTTACTTTTTTCTCAGTTCATTCTCTGAACAGCTCTAAATGTTGTAAAGTTCTTCATCTTAATGAAACTATATCTACCCTTTACTTTCTTATATTTTCTTTTTCCACATGTGCAGATGTAAACCCTCAATCACTATCTAGGCTAAATATTTAAAGTTTTAATTATGTGACAGTATATGATACGAATCGCCATCTTCGTCACCGTTTTTTGTTGTTTATGAAAGGTAACAACCAGAAGTAGGTTTTTCCTGTGTCTTCTGACTTCTGTTCATATTTACTTTCTTTGATCTCGGCATTCTTCTGTTAATGTGGCATTATATGATATATTGTGTCATATCATTTTTTTTTCCTCTGTAGTAGTTAGATCTATCTTTGTTGGTCAGCAAATTTTTACCCATGTCAACTAAAATATTCAGGGTTTTTCTGTAGAATTTGCTGTTGGGTTTCTTGTCTTTTCCTTTTCTTTTTAAACCAACTTCTAGGAGTTTTTCATTAATAAAGATGTTAAACAGTATAGGGCGATTAAAAACCTGTTTGCAAATTAGTGTCTTATTAATTAATTAATATTTTGAGGCACAGTTTTTTCTACAAATTCATTTAATTGTACTATCATTCCAGATTTTTTTATTCTATAAGATTGTTATGAAAATTAGTATGTGATTGCCTTACTGAAATCAAGGTAACCCTTTTTTCCCCCTAGTCTACTAACCCTATGTTAGAAGTAAATTAAAAAAGCCTAGCTTGTCATATATTATTCTTAATGAGCTTATTCTTGAATCTAATTGTTACTTCCTTCTTATCTACATTGTCACTGCACCATCTTCTTGATAATCTAAAATTTTACTAAGTATAGATACAATGCTTATGTTCAGTATCTTAAAAACAGCATCATTGTCCTTTTTTAAATTTGGGTAGAGGTTGGCAGCTAAAGTTTATTGCATATTAGATGTTTTATATCCAGTATCTCCTTAATCTTTAAACCATCTTATAATATTTTATAGAAGAGAAAAACTGAGGCTTGGTGACTTTAGGTAACTTATACAGTGTCAATAATAAATCACAACAATTAGTTTTCTCAGGTAAAAAATAACAAATAAACAGGTAAATAATAACTAACAGTTATTGAGTGGTTACTATGCTCTGCACTGTTGTCAGTGCTTTAAATGTAATAACTTCTTTAAGCCTTAGAAACCATATGAAGTGGGTGCTATCATTATATTACAGATGAAGCTGAGGCACAGGGTGATTAAATAACTTGTGCAAGGTTACTAAGCTTTCAGTTGCAATACTGGAATTGAAATCCACGTACTGTTTTCAGAGCCTATACTCTTAACCACTATGCACTACTGCTTTAATGAGCGTCAGTGCTGGGATTTAAACCTAGGTACATTTGACTGTGATACCTGTGCTCTTTCTCCTGTACCATTTTGTTCCAGAGTAGCTAAATGTTGACTTTGTAGCATTTCCTATCTTCTGTAGGGATTAAATGGGATTGGAAATTATTCTTGATGAAAGTAAATAGGAGTTGAGTCTTCCAATTCTATCCACTTTGTCGTTTGTTTATAGTCTATTATCATCAGCTCAAAGCTTGAAACTTATTCTTTTTAGAGGAAGTTTTTCCCCCTAGTATTTTTTGCATATATCATTATCCTCCATCTTTAGTCTTTTTGACTGGATGGTAGACTACTTCTCTTATTTCCACAAGTGCCATTTCAAAACCAAGTTAGTTAGACAATTCCTTTTGTTGCCACTTTGGTTTCTTTGGAACTCTTCTTTTTTCTTTTGGACTTTTAAAGTTTATATAGCTAGGGCTGAACTCTTAGATAAGCTTTTTTGCTTTCTCTTTTGAGCTCTGCCCCTTCTAAGATATCTGACATTGTTTTCATGCCTGTCTCATGAGTCTGGCTGTTTGAAACTTGCTCTTCTTATATCAGCCTACTTTTTTTTCTCTTCTTTTACTATCATGATTGCTAGGACCAATGGCTACTGCTGTTCTTGTCATTTTACTATAACTGACAATCTGTATATATTGTCATTTTTATGTTACTAATAAGTTTTAGTCTGTGTTTTAGTCCTAACTGCATAAATTAGCCATGAGAGTATTTAGGTAATCTAAACATAGGTTGTTCATTTATGAATATAAAGGGTGTGTTTTAGTTTGCTAGGGCTGCCATAACAAAATACCACAAACTGGGTTGCTTAAATAATAGAAATTTATTTTCTCACAGTTCTGGAAGCTAGAAGTCCCAAGATCAAGATGTCAGCAGGTTGGTTTCTTCTGAGGCCTCTCTCCTTGATTTGCAGATGATCACCTTCTTGCTGTGTCCTCAGTTGCTCTACATTCTGTATGTTGTCTGTCTTAATCTCTTCTTGTAAGGACACCAGTTGTATTTGGATTAGAGCCCACACTTACGACTCCATGTTAACATAATTACCTCTCTAAAGGCCCCATCTCCAAATATGGTTACATTCTGAGGTTCTGGGGGTTGGGGCTTTAAATGAATTTTGGAAGACACAGTTCAGCTCATAACAGGGTGAATGAAATCTCTGGCCTCTTTCAAATCCAGATTTTATGATTCAAAGATTTACCACTTCTCAAATTTTAGAATTATTAAATTGTCAGCAGAAGCTCTCAGGAATTGTTCACATGCAGCCACTCTGCTTTTAGCATAAGATTTCTGCTATATATTTGAAGTGAAGGCCTCACAACTAAAATATATTTGCTTTATACCAGAAATCTACACCTTTCTAGAGTTTTCTCATAATAAAACGATCTTTTTCTCTGTTCTTATCTAAATATTTTCACTAATGAAATAGTGAAATCCTTACCATCAGTGCTCTCAGATCTTTTAACTATGACCTGCAGACAGAAATACATTCATACATATGAAACAAAACTCACCATTAATATGTATGAGGTGCTATGATTTTTCTTTTTCAGCCTGTTTTTCTTTTTTAGCCTGTTTTTTTCTTATTCTCTTTTTAAAGGTGATTCTAATACTTTAAATTGATTTTATAATCCACTGATGGGTTGTACCCCTTGGTTTGAATAAATGTGATTAAATGAAAACTATTCTAACTCTTTAATCTTTGTATTACAAAACCTCATAGTTTTATTTGGGAATTTTCTTCCCTCCTACCAAAATAAAATTCCAGTTGTTCGTGTAAATGTCTCTCCACATGTGTTCTTTAGCAACCAGATTCATGAAATAGTTTACCCTTCAGACTGGCGGGATGAATTGAATGGAGGAAAAGATAGCTTGTTTGAATTCATTCATATTCACATTCTCTCCCTCCCTTTATACACACACACACACACACACACACACAAACCTACATGCATGCATTTATTCACATTTTTCTTTGCTTTGCTGCTGAACTATGTGTATCTAGCATCCACATCTTACTTTCTAAATACTCCTTCACTAAAAGGAACTAGGGCTTCTTGAAGAAATGTCCCATTCTAGGGTTTGAGTAGTAACAGAATATAACTTTCAGACATGAGACCTTAATAAATATATAAATAAATGAGTGAATGATTGAATGAGAGAAGAAAAAGTTCTTCCCCCTCTTTACCCTCCACCCCAGATATCCAGTTAGTCAACATTTATTAGAGACTTTCCATTCCACATTAGATTAATTTATATCTTGCTTGAAAGTCAAAGACTGTATGTATTGATCTGTTGAAATGTGTTCTGCTCCATTGATCTATATATCTTATCTTTATACCCATACTACACTGTTTAACTTTTATAGTGAGTCTTGAAATGGGATAATATAAGTCTTCCAACTTTGTTCTTTTTCAAATTTGTTTTACTATTTTAGATCCTTTATAGTTACACAGAACTTTGAGTTAACGTTTTATTTCTCAAAAAAAAAAAAGCCTACTAGGATTATAATAGAAATTGTATTGATTATGTAGATTATTTAGCAGAAATGGACATGTTAATATTGAGTCTGCCAATTCATGATCATGATATATATGTATATATATTTTTTGAGAACAAAATTTTACTCAAACTATATCTTCGTAACAATGAAATACCAAAAGCTGGTCATTATAATAAAAAGAAGAGAGGAATTTGCTTCAGTTTTTTTTCTGAAAAATAGAAAATTATTATTGTCATACACTACCAACTCTGATTTATCTGTATTTGAATTATTCATTTTATGGATTATCTGAGGAAACTTTAAAATCATTTATTGGATTTTGCCTAATATTAGGTATGCATCTGGATTTCTTGTAAATTCAAGTAAATACATTCTCAAGGAATGCAAACAAAATTGAACATTTGCTTAAGTAAACATAATTAGGAAGATAAATTTATGCTTAGGAAATGTGCTCCAAAGCAAATTATTGGTTTCATCACTCAATTTTTACATATAACCAAAAAAAAAAGAGAAAAATCTGACTATATTGAAGTATTGGTATTTGAAAATAAGAAATTATACAATTTATATACAGAGACAACTAGATTATTTCGAACCCGAAGCACAGGGAACTTTAAATAAAGGCGTATAATGACATTTAGTACTTAAAAAGTAGTTTTTTTTATCTTCAAAGTACTAAGGAAACAAGTACTCGAGAAAATTTCAGCCCTCTAATATTAATAATGCAGAGGACAAAACAACTTAAATTTAAAAGGTCCCCATTACTACAAAATGTATCTTAAGTGTGATTTGCAAAGATGAAAGCGGTAGTTACAGCTAAGTTAGTAACATAACAGCTACCTATGAGCCCACGTCTTTTCTCAACTAACGTAAACACATATGTTTCATAATATATCTTACACACGGCATGAGTCACATCCTTTCAAATCCATATTTTGGATAATTTTTATCATCTGTATCATATGAATGGGCTATAATGCACAGTGAGTAGAGATGATCCTTTTATATTGTAATTCTTGATATATTCTCTATAAACCAAAAGCTGATCACAAACGTTACATTTAATGTAGGTGTATGTTCTTTAGGATACCTTAGCTCATTTTTACACTATGAGAAATTGGTGTGATTTACTTTGACCAATCTAAGATAGAAATATTATCTTAGTATTTAGTATGACTAATTACATCTTTTGTCAAAACTTGACCTTGAGTTTTGGGTGCTGGAAAATAAACTGTAAGACTGAAAACACTCCAAAATATATTGGCTGATATTGGTGTTTTTACAATACTTGCTTTTTCTTTACATTAACATAATACTTGTGAAAGTACCTATTCTTGACCAAGGGGGAAGAGGAGTGGTCTGAAGAATACCCAAATAAGGAAGCAGGAAGTTTCTTGTCATAAAAATTCCCGTTTTTAAAACTTTATAAGAATTTACTCCAAAATACATTGGTGTTTTAGTATAAAAATGCTGTTTCCCCCAATTTTTGAGTAAAATTTACAGGACAGGAAAATATAGCATTTTCATCCTGTAGGTTTAGTAGTTTGAGGGGAGCTTTACAATCCCTAGCTTGTAAACAGCATTAATTTATAGTTCTGACTATAGAGTTCTAACTGTTGATCTGCTTTCTATCATTCTAGATCATATTAATCTTTTCTAGAATTTCATATGATTGTAATTCATTGTGTCTTGCTTCCTTCACTCAGCATAGTTTTTGGGTTTATTTGTGTTACTGCATGTTTATCTGTAATTGAACTCTGTTTTATGAGTATACCAAATAGCATAATTTCTTTATCTATATGAATTGTGTGTGGTAGCTTTTTTGAGATATAATTCATATATCATAAAACTCATCCATTTAAGGTATAAATTCAGAAGCTTTTAGTATATGCATAGTTGTGCAACCAGTATCACAATCAGTATTAGACAGTTTACATCATCCCCCAAGGAAATTCCATATCCTTTAGCTATCACCTGTAAGTAAACTCCACGTCCCTAGCAACCACTAATCTACTGCCTGTCTCTATAGATTTGCCTATCCCAGACATTTTATATAAATGGAATCATATAGTATACAGTCTTTTATATAGTCTAGCTTCTTTCAATTAGAATATTTTCAGAGCATCCAGAATGCAGCATGTATCAGTACACTATTCCTTTTCATTGCCAAGTAATATTCCATTGTATGGATATGCCACATTTTGATTATCAGTTCATCAGTTAGTGGACATTTGGCTTATTTCCACATTTTGGCTATTATGAAAATAATGACTGCTGTGAACGTTCACATATAAGTTTTTATGTGGACATCTATTTTCGTTTCTCTTGAGTGTATATCTAGAAGTGGAATTGCTGGGTATTATGATAACTCTGTAGTTAGCTTTTTAAGGAGTTGCAGTTTTGCAGTCCCACCATAAAATGTGGAGGTTCCACTTTCTCTACATTCACATCTACACTTATTATAGTCTGTATTTTTAATTTTAACCATCCTGGTGTTTGTGAAATGCAACTCATTGTGGTTTTGATAATACATTTCCCTAATGACTGATGACATTGAGCATCATTTCATGAACTCGTTGGCCAGTTGTATATCATCTTTGAAGAAATGTCTAAGTCCTTTGCCAATTTTTAAATTGGGTTATTTTTGTCTTTTTATTAAATTGTTAGAGTCCTTTATACATTTTAGATAGAAATACATTATTAGAGATATGATTTACACATATTTTCTTCCATTCTGTGGACCTCTTTGAAGCACAAAAGTTTTTAATTTTGATGAAGTCCAATTTGTTTGTTTATTTAAAGTAACAAATGCACTTTTAATTGACCTACAGATAAAAACTACTCAGCAAGGTCTGTAAGCATTTCGGCCCCTAATCTCTTCGTGCTGTACCCAGGACAGTATTGAGGAAGAGGTTTAACTGGTTATTTTCATTATTTCACTTCATCCACGGTATTGGAAAAACAAGGCATGATATCAGTTTAGATGAAATGTGTGGCTAGCAGCCTAATCCAGTCGCTGTATTCCATATTTTTTCTTTAGTTCTTCTACTTTGTTGATGTAAGCTTTTGTGGAATCTTCCTTGGAAGTCCCTTTCAGCTCATTCCAGGTATCTCACTTGGCTTTGGCTTTGAGGACCAACATCCCAGGCTGTTCTGTATTTATGTCACCCACAGTCGCTTGTTTGTAGCAGCATAGATGAGCAGCATCTCATCATCTGCTGGCTTGGTCTTGAGGTACTTAACATCCTCAGCAGCTTTGTCAAACTCAGCCTGAGTTTAGCCAAGTAACCATTGCCAAATTCAAGGTGGTGAAGATTTATCACTAGGTTTTCTTATAAGCATTTTATAGTTTTAGTTCTTACATTTAGCCTCTGTTCCTTTTTAATTAATTTTTATAGGTGTTGTCAGGTAAGGATCCAACATATGCTTTTGCATATTTATATCCATTGGTCCCAGCATTATTTGTTGAAAGACTCTTTAAATTTTAAGAAACTGCTCAGCTGTTTTCCAAAGTATTTGTACCATTTTACATTCTAACAATGTCTGACTTAAGTTCCAGTTGCCCACATCCTCACCAATATTTGGTATTGTCAGTCTTTTTAACTTTAGCCTTTCTACAGGGATAGGTAGTATCTCATTGTGTTTTTATTTTGCATTCTCTTGATGATGAATGTGGTTAAGTAATTTTTCATGTGCTTGTTAGCCATGTGTGGATCTTCTTTTGTGAACTATCAGTTCAGATTTTTTTTCCATTTGAGGGAGTGACTTTTTAACTTTTCTCTTGTGATTTCATTAGTAGTCTCTCTTGAGCAAGCGGTTCTGCAAGTTTTTGATCTTAGGATCCTTTACCTTCTTACAAATATTGGAAACCCTAAAGAATATTTGTTTATGTGGGTTGTATCTATCAGTATATCTCATTAGTTATTGAAAATTATGAATTTTGAAAATATTCATAATTACAATTATAAATATACTACACATTAATACAAATAACATTTCAAACATTTTCTAAAACAATTAGTGGGAGAGATGATATTATTTACAATTTTGTAAATTTCTCTTAATGGTGGTTTTTATAGAAGGTAGTCTGTTATCATTGAAGCATATAAAGAAAACCATACATGTATAGAAAAGGGAAGAGCATTTTAATTAATTGCAAATACTCTGTTGATACTAATCCAAAACTTGACTACTGGTGTAGTTTCTGGGTTCTTTTTCCAAGACTGAATTTGAAAGCTCTGCAATGATCTTTTCATTGGTCTGTCTTGCATTTGGATTAGGTCTTTTACCTATGTATCGTTTTGTAATATCATGCACTGGTTATTTGGAAAATATTCGTTCGCTGAGTTGTGCAAATCTTCCATATGTGTGTCTGCATAGAGAATTTTATTAATCAGTATTAAAAAATAACACTTGTGAATATCCCCACTGATATCAACAGAACAGTCTAAGTATTGGGAAGCTCTCGAGCTCATTCATGGTGTTGGGTTCAAGTTTTCTAAAATTCCGATTTTTGCTTGAAAGCTCAAATTTTATTGATAATAAAATGTGTTGGTTTTTCTTAAAATGACAGGCTTGCTTTGTTCACTTTTCAGAAAAATACTACTTCAAGTAAAAATAGTTTTTCATTGGAAAAAGTAGACTAATTCAGGTTACAACTGAAACACTCTCAAATGCTTTTTCTCAAGACAATTATGGAAGCACATGTTTGCACCAGTTCTTTGTGTATCCTTCCCATCTCATACAGAAGGTTAACACACATTTAAGAGTTGAGATTTAATTAATTTTACAGCTTTATTAAGGACATTCTTAAGTAGTACCAGTTTTTCCCCCCTCCACTGCAAGTGAATGGCATTGAAAAATACAATAACTATTGAGTGTCTTGATTTGTGCTAAGGCGGTAATAGTTATATCCATCCTTGCTTTGCAAAATTAATGCAGATCTTAACACAGGTTATTCCAGGATAAACTGCGATGCAAAAAAATTATGTGCCCCTGTATTTGTTATACATTCGCAGTAAAGGTTTTTGGTGATTAAAGATCTTGATTACTTGATGCTAGTACCAGATAAAAACAGTCAAAACAGAAAGTTCAGCCACATCTGTAAGGCAGAAGTACAGTCTACATACTAACTCATTTTTTGTATTTACAAATGTTTCATTGACATTTTTTCTAGCAAGCTTTCAGCACTATCTACTGTGCAAGAGTTTATAAGTATCTCAGATATTATATACACTTTTTCTACTAATGCAATATAACTTGCTTTTTAAGATACTTCATTGGCTTTTTAATTTTTAGTTTGAAAAGTTGTAATGATTTTTGGCTTTTAAAGAAATAATTTTTGGCTTTTAGAGAACTCATTATGTGGTATATTTCTTTTTTAAAAATGCCAAATAATCTCAAATGGCATTGTAACTGAATTGGCACCATAATTCAAATATGTTCTATTACATAAGACACAATAAGACTGTGCGGTCAGAGGGAATATAGATTTATCACATTTTCATATGTAATTTGCAACTTCAGTTACTTTAGAGTAGATTTCTGTTTTTGTGAGTATGAGAATTCTGATATATCAGTTTCTTTTAATCAGTGCAACCATAGATGGAAATGACAAATCATCTAATTTCTCTTTTTTAATCCAATGACCTGTTATAAAGTTATAAATTTTTATTTTAAAATATTGCTAAATTCTAAAATAACTGTCTTTGATAAAATTTTATAAAACAAATTTAATATTACAAAGGAAAACAATAAGAGTACTCTTATTGTGTTTTCACATATATAGAAAAACTTTGAGACTTTAAGATAATTCCCTGGATCATAATGAGGCTGCGGAGATTAAAGCAGGTATAACTGTTGAAGGTAGCTAGTAAGAGCATAGTAAAAGTACTGAACACAAAGATCTTTTATATTTACTCCTATATTTGCTTTAGTGGTGTTCATTCCTTAGTGCAGATTTAAGATTCTATCTGGTATTATTTATTTTGTGCCTAAAGAACTTCATTTAGTGTTTCTTGTGTAGATCATCCGGAAATGAATTCTGTTGAGTTTTCAGTCTCAGAATGTCTTTAAAGTGAACATTTAAAGACTTTTTATATATCTATTACCAGTTTTTTAATAGTTTTATATCTAGATTCTGAGCCTGTAGTCATTACATAATATCTTTTAATCCTTAAGACCATATGTCTTAGTGTTGTACATATGGTTCTGCATGTCTTAGGTATATTTAATGCTTATCCTCAGTCCTCATGTCATTGTAGTCATTTTTATCGTCTGAAGCTCATATGCTAGTAGATGCCACAGAAGGCACTCCTGGGGACAATATTCTGAGTCCTTGCATGTTGCTAACAGTGCCCTTTATGCTTGAAAATCAGTTTTGCTACGTATTAAATCCTTGGCTCACATTTTCTCCTCTATTATTTTAAATATTATTCCATTTTCTTCTGGCATAAAAAGCATTGCTGTCAAAGTTTGATAATCTAATTTTTCCTTTATAAATAAATTGACTTTGCCTTGTTCTCCAAAGGAGTTTTTTTCTTTAATTTTAATTTTAATTCTATTAAGTTTAGGGTATATCTTAGCATTTGTTTTTCTAGGTTGACAGTTTTAGTTAAACAGTACTTTTCAACATGTAATTTCAAATCTTTTATTTGGGGAAATTTTTCTAATTGTTTTGTTGCCACACTTTTGCTTTGGTTTCCTTCAAAGACTCTTTTCTGTCTGTTGGATCTTCTTTGCCTGTCTTGTAATACTTGTCACATTTTGATGTCTTAAATTTGTTCCTATTTTACTTTCTCTTTCTCTTAAAGGCATAATCTATTCTGTTTCCTCGTTTTTATGGCCATTCTAGTTCAGTCTTTATTTCCGAAATAATTTTTTCTTTTAATTCTAATTATTTTGTTCTATCTCTTCATTTCTGAGTTTTTCTGACTCTGATGTATGTCTCATATCATTTTCTTGTCTTGCTTTGAAATAGAAGATTTTAATTTTGATGTATTTTCTATGCACGTTTTTCTGACATTTTCTTTATTTGTAGAGATGTTATTTTACTCCTTGTGTGTTTTATGATAATTTGTTTGTGATCTGACATCTATACTTTCTTGTTGCTCATTTTTTTTGAGATTAGTTTTTCTGAATTTTTAGAGGATTTTGTAGTTCAGAGTCTTTTCTGATTAGTTGTGTTGTTCTTCTGTAATGTTCATAGATACAGTGGTTGCTTTTTAGTTTTCCTGTCACTTTATGACTAGCTCATGTTTATCTGGAATTTTTCTTTATTTTGTCTTTTGCTTTTCTTGCTCAGTTTTGATTTTATTTCCAGCAGTTTCCCCTCCATGTGGGACTCTATCCTAGAAGAGAGCTATAGTTGGTCAATTTTAAGTCTTTAAAGCTAAACTATTTATCTTTCACTCTCCTCATGGACCCCTTTGCTATAGGATTGGCATCAACTTCTCCTCTTTTCATCTGCTGTTATCAAATTAGCCTGCCCTTCTTTTCCTTGAGATCTGCCTGTTAGCTCTTTTGGACTTCTCCTGTTTGCGGATGTGTCATACACCTTGTTGCATCCTTTTGCTTTCTGCACTGGAGCATGTGGGCACTCAGGTGTTGTGGCTTTTGGTTTGTCTTCATCAGTTTGAAGTTTGGGGGAGATATCTTGTCTCCTGGTTTTAAATTTGCAGTCTCCCCTTAAAAACTGGATCTCAAGGTGGGTCGTCTCCTCTCACACGCTTGTGGCGCACCCCCGGGGCCTGGCGCACACCTAGGGCCTGGCACACCCAGGGTATGGGCTGTGGCTCCACTGGGGCTCGAACCCAGGACCTTCTGTGTGTAAAGTGGACGTGGTAACCATGAGTCTATGGTTTCCCCTTCTGTTCTCTGTATTTCCTTTGGGATTTGGACATTTAAAAACAGTGCCTTCCCAAGATTTTCCTCTTAGACAACTTTGAAAAATACAAATTCCAGAGGATATATTATAGGATTATTACATTTATTAAAACAACCTGCACAGTAATGTAGAAATCTTGTTTCTCTTAGTTCTTTTTTAAATAATCATACTTTATCTGAAAATGTCCCCAAAATATATAGTTGAATATTCAAAACACATTGGGTGGCGAATTGTCTTTCAGAATTGGACCATGATTAAACATTTGAATGCATTATTCTGAAGAATAGGATTTTATTAACAATGACTACAGAATCTTAACCTTGATCTTAGTAGCTTCTGCTTCTTCCTCTTCAGAGATGTAAACTAGAGTATTTGAATGTATTCTCACTTGACCATAGTATAGTTTGTTCTATAATATGTTGTATGTCCATGATAGCAATTAGCTTATACCCTATTGGTAAATAGGAGAATAGTGTTGCACAGGGGTGGTGTGTTGATTTACATGTGATTTTTCTTAAGCTGGACAGGGGTTCCCTGAATAATGGGAGTTAAATTTTATACTTCATAAGGAAAGTTTAAAATTTTGAGTTCAAATCCTACAGAGGCAAAAGCTCTCCCAACCCTGCCCCCCGCCTCCCACGCAAGACTTTAAAATTTAAAGTGATAACCTGCAGTGGGAGTGCCTCCTCAAAGAAGTATAGCCTGGTCTAGCAGGGGCTCTTCTCATGTGGCAGTTTGCATTTCCTTTTGTGTCCATCTTAGCAAACCCTACTGGCTTAAAGCTTCATTTATCAACTCCCATAAGCCTTTGTTGCTACTTTTCTTTTTTTAATACTTTTTATTAAGCCCCGAGGTAGCATTTCAGCTGCTCTTAGCTGCTTGACTGGGATGTCCAAGTTATCTTTGGGGATCCCAGTCATTTGTTTTTGTTTGTACTGTGGTTAGAGTTACAGGGACATTGACTGAACTGCTCCAGTGTACCCTTTTCTACCCTACTGGACCCATTTTGCCCCCATAAACTTTTCTGTTTTTAGAATGCAAGGTTTTCAGAAGTATATGTATTTATGTTATAGCAGATGTGCTAAGAGTCTTCCTTAGGAGGATGCTGGACCTTAGTGTAGTTGAGGCTTTGTGGCATTATTTCTTTTCTTGAGGACTTTATAAAGAGACACACACCCCTATATTTTCTGATAATGGAGATCCCATGTTTGAAATATGAGGCTTTCTGTCATTTTAAAATACAGAGGAATGATAAAGAGTATAAATCTGAGGAATTTTTTTTATAGATCACTGAGGCATTACTTCATGCTATACAGTAGTTCCCTCTTATCCACTTTCTGAGACCCCCAGTAGATACCTGAAACTGAACTGTATATATACTATGATTTTTTCTGTACATATATATCTATGATAAAGTTAATTTATAAATTAAGCACAGTAAGAGATAAAAAACTAACAATAAAATAGAACAATTATAACTATAGTGTAATAATTATACAGTTACATATGAACATCATCTTTTTCTCAAAATATTGTACTGTACTTACCCATCTTGTAATGATGTGAGATAATACATTTCCTGTGTGGTAAAATGAAGTGAGATAAATGACATTGGCATTGTGACGTAGTGGTAGGCTACTGTAAGGGTTACTTGAACACAAGCACAATAGTCATCATAACTGTTATAGCTACTAAGTGACTAACAGATGGGCAGGTATACAGCATAGATACACTAGACAAAGGGATGATTCACGTCCTGGTAGGGGTGGAACCACATGGTGTGAGATTTCACCATTACTGAGAATGGCATACATTTTAAAACTTAAGAATTTATTATTTCTGGAATTTTTCATTTAATATTTTGGACCATGGATGAGTGAAACCACGGGGCAGGGGGACATATCGTTTTGATGAAACTACGTAAAATTAGAGAAACTGCTGCATAAAAGTAAAATTTTGCACTGAATTATATTTGCAGTATTATCTTTTTTCTGTTTTGATCCAAATAGGGAATTACAATTTTGGCCCCTTAAAAAACCAGGGTTTGTTTCAGAAGTAATAAAACGATATTCAACCTCTAGAAAACGTATAATAGTATGTCATTCGATGGTGTAAAACCATCGAATGCAAAAAAAGTACACATTATTCCTGTTGAATAAGAATGTTGGTTATCTATATACATTATGTATATAGATTTTAAAATACAGTTATCAAAAGATTTCAGGTACTCTTATTAAAATAAAGAATTATAGGCCAATATTACAGTAAATGTAAGAAAATTGCTTATGTAAATGACTCTAGAAAAAAATTTAGAAATGAGAAAAATAGAGAAAAATCAGGTAGTTTCTTGGAGTATACTGTCTTAGTCATTAATATTGTAAAACTAGTATAAACTGGTCATAAGTGGATTTGCCCATATAAAGAAATGAATGGTAGAGAGCTTTATTAAGGAGTTTAAAGAACTGAGGTTGGCATTGGGGGGTTGTGGCAGTGGCAGGCATAATTACTTTTTGTCATTTTTGGTAATTTGTGATATGCCAGCAAATTCTAGTAAGGTTCTTGCTCTTAACTGTGAGTGCTCGTGAAACAACTTCTGTTTTTTCAGGCAATTCTAGGAATAAGGGAAGATTGCTGAAAATTCAGAGCACATGTACAATTCAGTATTTTAATAGCATGGAAATTTAATGGACCCTGGGGAAAGGATTTGAATTGTGAGGATGCTATAATTATATTTGCGTATCGTAATTGCATTAATAAATACTCTTATGACACTCACATTTTTCTTGTATTTTTCTACCAATGTTAGATATTCTATTTGGTTTCTCCTGGTTTTGAAAAACGGGAAAGTATATCATACTACATTTTATCCTTTTTTGAGATGTAATTGACATACATTGTATTAGTTTTAGGCACAATGTAATGATTGATATTTGTATATGTTGTGAAATGATCACCACAGTAAACCTAGTTAACATTCATCACCATACATAATTCCAGAGTTTTTTGTTTTTCTTGTGATGAGAACTATCTTAGCAACCTTCAAACATGCAATATGGTGTTATTAACTATAGTCACCATGCTGTTTATTACATCTCCATGACTTGCTTATTTTATTTCTGGAGTTTTGTACCTTTGATTTCCTTCACCCATTTTCTCCCACCCTCTTCTCCCATCTGTGGCAACCACCATTCTGTTCTGTTTTGTTTTTGTTTGTTTTTTAAATTTTATATTTCACATATAAGTGAGATCATATGGTATTTATCTTTCTCTCTCTGATTTTTTTCACTTAGTATACTGCCCTCCAAGTCATCCATGTCACAAATGGCAGTATACCACATTTTCTTTATCCGTTCATCAATCAATGGACACTTAGGTTGTTTCCATATGTTAGCTATTGTAAAGCTGCAATTTAGCATGGTGGGGGTGCAAATCATATTTTATTTTAAAAGTTTAACCTGTAAGGCAGAATAGAATGACTGCTCAATGCATGTTTTTCCTTTTATATCTTAAGGAAGAGAGAGAAAATCCTTCGAAACGGAGTAGACTTGAACGCGATATAGATAATAATCTGATCACATCAACACCAAGAGCGGGAGAAAAACCTAATAAACAGATATCTCGAGTAAGACGGAAAAGTCAAGTAAATGGAGGTTTGTTAATATTTAGATACTGTTTTATTAGGTATAAGCAGAGATTTCACCTGACATGTTTCTTTTCTGTTTTTAAAAATCTACTTTGAGCAATTTCTGCTGTTTTTGCAATCTTTGTGTTAAATACTAGCAGCATGAAGTAAAATAAAAATTTACCTTAATATAAGTCTACTTTTTTGAATTAAAATGACAAAGGCAGAGCAACTAGCTTTATATTATTTAACATGGAAATGCATATAAAGCAACATTTTTGACTTATAATAAACTTAATTCTTAATGATAGATGTGACTTAAGTTGTACATGTACAGATTTGAAATATGTACTTAATAAGAATTTGTTCCTGGATCACGGGATTTCAGAGTTCAAGGGGCTTGGATCACTCAACCCATTTGTTCTCAACTGGGGTGGTTTTGTTCTCCAGGGGACATTTATCAATGTTTGGAGACCTTTTGGTTTTCACAACCTGTTGAGGGGTTGCTACTCATATCTAGCAGTACAGGTCAGGGATTCTGCTAAGCATCCTACAGTGCACAGGCCATCTTCCCACAGCAAAACTTCAGTTTTCCCTCAGTATCTGCAGTGGATTGGTTCCAGGACTGCTGTAGATTCCCAACCCTGGATTGAAAAGACTGTTTTTAGTATAATAGTATATAGTGTTGAATTCATGGATGTGAAACTTGGGGTACAGAGAGCCAACTGTATTTATGAAAAAAAAAAAAAACATGTTTAAGGGTCAACTGTACTTTGAAAAACTCAGTGAATTTTAGTGTTTATAAAGAATTATAAGTAAACTTTTTATAAAGATTATTTGATCTACAAGTGATATACCACAATTTCTTTAATAAACTTTCCTAACAATATTAATTAGTTCTCATGAAGTATTTTGAAGGGAAAAGTTATTTTTACAATGAATGGTTTAGAACACATTTCTGAAAGTTATGTTTTCTAGATTGTACCTTTTTTCTTTCTTTCTTAGAAGCTGGTAGTTATGAAATGACAAATCAACATGTAAAACAAAATGGTAAATTAGAAGATAATCCTTCCTCTGGCAGTCCTCCGAGGACTACATTGTTGGGGACCATATTTTCTCCTGTCTTCAACTTTTTTTCACCAGCAAATAAAAATGGTATGTATAAACCATTAACATAATTTAGGTTAAAAAAAATTATTGGTTTTTCTAGTTTTTTATAAGCTCTATTTGATTTTAGTGGCATATTTTGCCAGCATCTTATGTTTGTTTTTAGCCTCATTAAAAATAGATTTCCTATAAGGCATTTTTTTTAGTGACTGAAATAAATACAGGATATGTTTAATTCTGTTGAAATGCATTAACTCTGCGTTTACTATCTGAAAAGCTAGATGATCCACTTTGGGCTGGAGTTTTATTTTTTCTGTATTGGATTGACTTTGTAATCCTTAGAGTGTGTACAGGAGAGAGTCCAGAAGCATTTCCAGTATTCTAGATCAATAAAGTGGAACTTGTTGAATATTTTAAGTGAAACTAGGTCATTTTTGGTAACACAGTTTTTATTATCATTTGCTTGATACCCCCCTCCCACCCCTAGGGATCTTCAGTTTAGACAAATAGTAAAACTACCCTAATTAAAATGAATCTGCCATGTTGTATGATACAATATTGAGCACATGAAAAATAGCCATTAAATGCTTGTTGCCTGGTTATTTAAATTATAATTTGAATTATATTTCTGGATGATGATACAATTTTTAAGAGGCAGAATTGTGCACTGTAAAATCAAGATGCCCTGGGGGCAAAAATAATGCATATTAACACATTAATTTGACCATGAAGTCATGGAGTGGAAACAAAACAAAAAACAAAGCTACCTTTAACTTTGTTTAACCCAGTATATCCTAGACATATTTGACCAAAACCCAATTCTGTGGAACATCTACTAACATCTTGTAGAACTAATGCCCCATAGAACATCTTTGGAAGTAAATACTGACTGATGTCGTGGAAAAGGAATGAGTTTTGGAGTTACACTTGTTTTAAAATTCCAACTCTGCTACTCTTTATCCATGTTACTTTGGACCGGTTCTTTAAATTCTTGTGCCTCTTATTAATCTGTGAGAGAGAATATATTTAAATATGAAGGATGACTTGAAGATTTCAATTCATTCAACAAATGTTGAGCATCTACTGTGTTAGTCGCTGGAGATTCGGAGATGATTAATACGTGGTCCCTGCCCTCAAGAAGCTTCCTTTTTACAGGAGGGAGAAGTACATGTAAATAAATATAATAAATTTTTATAAGTGCATTGATAAAGGTGTGGGGCAGTGGAGTACTCAAAAAATGGAGTGTTTCTATATTCTGAATAGCTTCTCACAAAAGGCTTCATAGAAAAGCTGAACTTTGAAAAGTGGTAAAGGACATTTCAGGTAGGAGCAGCATGAGCAACAGCATAGTGTATTTGAGAAACTGGAATTAGTCACAGATGGAGCATTTGATTTGAGGAGTGCACGGGAAAAGATAAGAGGAGAATTATTAGAATTTAAATTATAGAATTAACATGGTATGGTATTCGAACTTTCTTAGTCAGTGGGAGATGATTGCAAGGTGAATAATAAGAAGAGATTTGTGTTTTCTAGAGATCTCTTTAGCAGTAGTGTGTAGGCTAAGTTCTAAGGAGGCTGGATGTAGGGAGAACAGTTTCTGGACTTGTAGTCCATTTAAGACTTCATGTGACTTTAATTGTGATATTAGAAGAGAGAAGAAAGGTTAGAGATATAGAACGGACAAATTTTGGGCAAAAATTGTAGGTAAAAGATTAAGATGATACAAAGTTAGATTTTAAAGAGAGAGGAGTAAGTTCCCTGGGAGAGAGATGATTGAATTTAATTTGGCCCATGCTGAGTTTGAGATGCCGTGAAACAACTCAGTAAAAATGTCTAGTAGCAATTTATCATTCTTCTGTGGAGCTTAGAAATCTGAGTTTAAGTAGTAGACCATGGTATTATCAGCTTATAGGTATTAGTTGAACCAGTGGAGTAAACTGTCTATTTGGTTCAGCAAACTAAAACCCAAATCTTGGCAAATATTTAAGGACTGGACAAAGTAAAAGAAGTAAGCAAAGGACACATGGAGGAAGCCAGGAGAGTCTGTGTCATAGAAGCCAAAAGGAGAGAGGTTATCAAAACCCAGGGTCAAATAGTTGTCAAGATAGAAGAGGAAAAGGAAATGAGCATTAAAAGACACACTGAAACTGGCAATTAAAAGGTCATTGGTTCCTTTTGCCAGAACACTTTCAGAGTGGTGGAGTTGGTAGCTTAACATCCTTGGGTTAAGAGTAAAATGGAGAGTAAGAAAGGAAGCAGCAAGTGTTGATTACTGTTATAAGGAACATGCATATGAAAGAAACTAGAGAACTCACAAAGTCTCTCAAGGGATGTTTGTATTTGTGAGGAGTAGGCATATTTTTAAGTCTTAGGAAAAGGTCTAATAGGAAGAGATTGAACATAGAGGAAAAAGAATAACTAATAAAGTTTCTGGAGTTTCCTGGCAGAGATGGGATCAGAAGAACAAGTAGGATTGGAATTGAAACAGGGAGGAAAAAAAACATTTTTCTCCGTGCTGGAGGAAAGAAGCTATGAAGATATGTGCAGAAATTGTAACCGTCAAACGTGTTTGCATAGAAATTCATGTTTGATAGTTACAATTTTTTATATGAAGGAGATGGTATATTTGCTGAGATAGTTCTGGTGGCAAGGATTGAAGAGAATGGTAAAGGTTTAGAATGTTTGCCGTTGGGTGGGTATAAGTAAAAGAAGCTTATATGCACATGCACACACGAAATATAGCATACTGAGCAGCATGCTATAGGCCTAAGATTAGAGGGTTTTATTTGGAGTATGACCAGTCTTTATAATTGTACCATTTCCGTGTGAGAGAAGCCCGTAAGTTAGATTGATTCAATGGAGATGTCTATGATAGATGACAGTGGAAAGACAAGGGAGCAAGGACACACTGAGACTGCTGGCTTCAGAAAGGAGTAAGAGATATATAATGAAGTCTGTGGAAAAGAAGCTGTTGAGAGATGTGTTTGGAATAAAAGAGACTGGCCTTTATCAAATGTGTGAAGATCTCATGTAATAGGAGTATGAGATAATTAGAAGATTAAGAGGTTGTGGTAGGGAATTAATGTATTTGAATTTTAGATTTCAGAGGTGAACAGTTTCTTAGCGTTAATGTCCAGGTTATGGCCATGATGTTTACTGCTAAAGAGCAGTATGAATGAAAATGGAGCTAAAGAGGGTAAGACCTTTGAGAATTAGTCATTGGATGAGCCATAGATATCATCTGTAAGAACAACTAGACAGGCATTTAATACAGCAGAAAATTGGTAGTTAGGTGTTAAATTCCTTTGTGATTAAGAGAGGATGCTGGCAATAGATGGGAGATGACAGCAGTGGGGCTAAGTGAAGAATCATAGCCAGTTGACATCAATCCCAAAGGAGCCAGCGTTTTTGGACATTAGTGGAAAACCAGTGATCTGGTGGCAGCAATGGAGATACATGAATTCTGATTCAGTTAGTACGTTGAGTATGGGAGGATAAAGAGCTTTAAGGGAAGGGGTGATATCTTTTTTTGAAAAGAGGTTAAATTTAAAGGAATGAGGGAGGAGGAATATTTTGTGAGGAAGTTGAGAGAATTAGAGGTTGATTTTGTTGTTGAAAATGACTTGTAGGATTCTATAAAGAAATGGAAAGAGGAGGGGTCATGCCATAGTGGAAGGAGAATTGGGCAGCAGTATCTTCTAGGTGATGGCTGAGTAAATGAGGAAACTAAATTCAAGTCAGTCTTTATTAAGATGGAATCTTGTTGAGAAATTGTCCTTCTCTGAATAAAAGGGTCCTCATAGTTAGAGGAACAGTTAGTTCATTCTTGGATAACTGCCTCTAGTTTAAAAACTAAAACTATCTATAATGGCTAGGATGCTTAGTAGTGAAAAGATCAGGAGCTGTTTGAGGATAATGAATACATATATGTAATGCCTAGACATAGTAAGCACTTGGTAAATGATATCTGCTATAATGTACAGAAGTTCTGTATTATATACTTCAGAGTTGCTAAGAATAGATCTTAAATGTTCTAACCACAAAAAAGGAAATGATAATTATGTTGTGGGATAGAGATATTAGCTAATGCTAGGTCAGCAATCATATTGTACTATATAAATGTGTTAAATCAATATGAACACCTGAAACTTACACAATGTTGTATGTTAATTATATCAATTAAAAATTAAAAAGTTCTAAATTATGACTTATTTGACTATAAATGGGTGTTTCTAAACTATTTGAACACTTAAAAATGGCAAAAAGAAACCAGTTCACAAATACTACTATAGCTTATAATAGTCTCTATTCCTTGTTATTTGAAATGTCCGAGACTCAATAAGCAATGGTGTCCTCAGCTTTGTTTCTGTTGTATTTAATTTTTCTAAATATTTGAGTGTTTATTTTTTTATTGAAATATATTTGACATAACATTGTGTAAATTTAAGGTATACATGTTGATTTGACACATTTATGTGTTATAATATGATAGCCATTATAGCGATAATTAGCACTGCCATCATGTTGCATAATTATCTTTTTATTGGTTGAATAATTAAGTTCTAGTCTCTTAGCAGGTTTGATGATTATAATGCAATCTTATTGTCTATATTCACTATACTGTGCATTAGATCTTTGGGGCTTATTTACTAATAGTTGTAAGTTCGTACCCTTAAACAACACCCATTTTATCCTCCCACCCCTGTGTGTTTTTAAATGATGATTGTGAATACACCAAATCATGATTTCAGGAACATCAGGATCCGATTCCCCAGGACAGGCAGTGGAAGCCGAAGAGATAGTAAAACAGCTTGATATGGAACAAGTGGATGAGATCACTACCAGTACTACTACATCAACTAATGGAGCAGCTTATTCAAATCAAGCAATTCAAGTGAGGCCATCAATAAATAATGGTTTAGAAGAAGCAGAAGAAACAGTTAATCGTGATATCCCACCCCTTACAGGTGAAGAAAATTCCTTTTCTTATGTAGCTTCACAAATAATTTATAAAAATACAGTATTTCATGTTTTTTCTTAATAGGCAGATTAAATGCATAAGTTTTTCATCCTTGAAGTTGAAATTAAAATTGGAAATTAAAATTTTCTCCCCCAAATTTAGTCATTTTAAAATTGAATTTTTTAAAAAAGATTGTTTTGAATGAGTGTTAATCATTTTACAGTTAGATTAATTGTACCAATCTTATTACTTGGAGAAATTTAACACAACCAGCAAAATATATGCTCATGTTTATGAACATACTTATTTTAATTGCACCCGTTTTAGATCCTTAGGTCTAAAGTTCCTATCTAGAGCTAATCTCATACCTTCAGATTTGTTTCATACATAAATGACGTCCCCCCAAAGGAAGCTTCTGTTCCTGGATCTCTCCTTATACCCAAACTTTACAGCCTAATTCTGGATCCTTATAAAAGCCTAACATAATTGTTCAGTTCCTGAGCCAGTTATAGAAATGTAGAAACATATGAGATCATAATTTATTACTTCTGAAGGGTTTTGGTATATAGACTTATGAGGCTAAAAGATGAAATTGTGTTGTATCATGCTTAAAAGTAGAAATAAAATTGAGAATGGCTTTTTTCCCAGAGAGAGAAAAATCTTAAACTTTTTTTTTTCCCCCCTTTTGTGTGCCAGTTATTTGAGAGAGCCTAGTACATAAGAAGTATATTTTGGTATAAGGAAGTAGAATGATGTTCTTCTCTTGACTATAACGGGCAAACTTTTTTAAAAAAAATCATTGAAATAGCAGAAAACATTTAAAGAAGAAAAATATAAACAATTATGAAACTTCTATACAGTACAACCCGGTAATACCAGTCTGAAGAGAAAAGCAGCATAGTAGAGGGGTTATTTTAAATTTGTCAGATAAAAGATTAATGCCTATAATGTTAAACATAATGTTAATATCTATAATATTAAATTACAGTGTTATAATTTAAGAATAATACTGAATCTAACAAGCACATCAACATGGATTGTGCACATATTTCATTCATTCTTGGGTGGATAAGACTTCAAATGAACCTCCCTGGTTGACCTGTCATTTTACGCTAATTACTTTGCCCAGTGTTATAGACTTATTGAATGATAAAGTCCAGGGCTTTTGGCTCCCTGTTTGATATTTGTTCTGTATATTCGTGCTGCTATATAAACCTTTGTATTCAGTTTTTTCTGACATCTTTGAAGATGGAGAAGGGATTTCTGTAACCTTAGTGGTTTCTAGAAGGGAAAGTAAAATTTATTCCAGTAGTCTCATTCATTCATTTATTCCCCTAACATTTATTAAACACCTATTTTTTTGTGATGAGCACTGTTTATAGAAATGAGCAAGATATGCTTCTTGACCTGAAGAGTCTATGATCTAATCGATGAGCCAAGTATACATGAAAATTACCATACAGTGTGGTGAGTGCTATTAAAACTAAACGAGCAAGGAAATATTACTCAGCCATGAGAAAGAATACAATATGGCCATTTGCTAGAACATAGATGGACTTAGAGGATATTATGCTAAGTGAAATAAGTCACAGGAGGACAAATACCATATGATTTCACTTATATGTAAAATCCAAAAAAATGAACAAACATAACATACAAATTCATATACAGAGAACAAATGTGTGGTCACCAGATTGGAGGGGGTTTGGGAAATGGGTGGAAAAGATGGAAGAGATTAAGAAGTACAAATTGCCGGTTATTAAATAGTCATGAAGATATAAAGTATAGCAAAGAGAATATAGTCAGTAACAGTGTAATAACTGTATGGTGCCAGATGGGTATTAGACTTATCAGGATGATCACTTAGTAAGGCATGTAAATGTCTAATCACTATGTTATACATTTGGAATAATACAATGTATGTCAACTGGAATTGCAAAATTTAAAACAATAAATGAGCAAAATTATGAGGTGGCACATTTCAGTTACTCTGGGAGGATCATGAGAGGATAGAAATAAAATTTTTGCTCATCTTAAAAGATGAATATGAGTGACAGAATTATTACTTTTCCCTAACTTTAGGAATGTAGTCAAAGAGCACAAGAAGGAAAGAGTCTGTCTCTGCTGTTAACTTAGCTGTGTGACTTTGGATAATTTATTTAAGCTCTCTGAAACAGTTACCTTAGCCTAAAATGGTAATAATAATTCAGAGTTTTAAGGGTTAAGAGAGATGAAGTATGAAAAATGCTTAGCATGAAGGCACTCAAATATTACCGTCTTTTCCCCTTTCTCTGAGGTTAATAGGAATTTGAAACAGAAGTGATTGAAGATACATTTTTCCATTATCCCTTTGTGCTATGAACTGTTCAATTGGCATACCATTCAATTGGCATACAATCGTTAACAAAAATTATAACAATTTTTATTGAGTTCCACTGTCTTAGTCCTTTCAGGCTACAATAACAAAATTTATTTCTCACAGTTCAGAAGACTGGGAAATCCAAGTCAAAGTGCTGGTAGAGTCAGTGTCTGGTGAGGGCCTGCTTTCTGCTTCATAGACAGCTGTCTTCTCACTGTGGCCTCAGATGGCAAGAAGTTATGTGAGCTCTCTGAAGGGCACCAATCCCATTCATGAGGGCTTCATCCTCATGACCCTAATGACCTCATGGCCGTCCAAAGGCTTCACCTCCAAACATCATCACATTGAAGATTAGGTTTCAACGTATGAAATTTGAGGGGATACAGACATTTAGTCTAGCATCCACCTTAAACTTTTATCTCCAGGGCATTACCTGATCAGCTTGTAAATTATCTTTGTCCTCTCCTTGAATTTATGTTGTAATTATTGTCTTAGAAAATTCCCAACATAATTTCCAAAGCTCTATCAATTGATACCATTTTAGCTTAAACAGAACAGATTATGTGTGATAGAATATAGAATTGCTTCTTGATTATTTTGAATTGCTTGTACATTAGAAATAATGTGTCTTCTAAAGCAAAGATTTCTATATAGAGCAGCATTTCTTAACTACTTAAGATCATAGGCAGCCTTGAGATTCCTGGAAGAATATGTGTATAACATTTTTTTCATAAATCTTCAAGGAATTTATGGACCTCTTAAAAAGTGTTCATGGGTTTCAGGTTAAAAATTAGCTTTGGATCTGTTGTCAGCACACATATATTGACTGCCTGTATGTACAAGGCACTTCGTGAAATATTAATGCCATAAGAGCACCATGAAATTTTTAGTTATATATAAGCACCATCCAGTTAGAAATTGAACTCATATAGAGTGTATTTTTCTAGTAATAATAAGTAGTGAATTTTCTGCTAGCTGTTAGGATTTTTAGTTATGCTAGCCATGATATAGCTTGCCAGTTTGTAATGGTAATTTTTTTCCTTTGGATCTGAAGTTAGAGCTACATGTTTATAAATTTGCTTTTAAAATACTGTTTAGAAATTATTTCTGTCTTATTTTTAATCTAAATAACACTTTTTAGTCCTGTGTAATCTAAAATACACAAGACTTCTGGAAAATCTTACATAAAAGCAGTAAAATATATACTTAATGAAGCATTAAATGAGTAAAAATAGCATTTTGTTTTTCACTTTATTAAATAGCACCAGTAACTCCAGATAGTGGTTATTCATCAGCCCACGCAGAGGCCACCTATGAAGAGGACTGGGAAGTATTTGACCCGTGAGTTTTGTTTTGTTTCTTTCCCTTTTGGAACAAAATGAAAGTACATGTGTAGCTGAATGGTATGCTATAAAAAGCATGTGACCTATAGGTATTAATACTTTTACTGAGTTACTGAAATACTAATTTGTGTATTTACAGTTTTACTTACATGTTTTATATGTTTGGTTTACTAGGTTAAATGTGCATTATTTAACTAAAGATTTAAAGATAGGCTGAATTTAGTAATATGACTTATGTTTATAATAAATAGAAATAATAAAATTTTCTTAAAATTTGATTTATAGCTACTATTTTATCAAACATGTTCCACCACTGACAGAAGAACAGCTAAATAGGAAACCTGCTCTTCCATTGAAAACAAGAAGCACACCAGAATTTTCACTAGTTTTAGACCTGGTAAGTATATTATTTGTAGACGTAGGAAAAGTAAAGGAGTTAAATTCCTTGTTTAAAATATTAGCCCCAAATACCTGAAAGAATATAAGTGAATTAATAGCCATACACAGTTACTATAAATATGCCTTAGGTGTTCTAAAATGAAATGTTTTTAAGTATAGTCTAATGCTAGGGTCCCCATCTTGGTTGGTTATAGGTACCCTTTGAAAATAAATTAAGCTTTTTATTTTTGTATTGAAATTAATTCTTTCACCCGTACTCCTGAGACCTTTGTGATTTTTTAAAAATCTCCCAATAAATTCTAATTTTATTCATGTCTATATTCCACCTTTTTGGGGAGTTAGGATTATGTTTTATTGAAGGACCAAATATAATCTGGGCTTCTATGAGTTAACCTTATGCAAGACCATATTCCTTTTCCTATTATTTTTGTGTATTATCTAATATCAGTGACTAGTATAGACTCTCAAAAGCATGATCTCGTAATGCTGACTAATAAAACCTTAAATATGCTCTGGTAGATTTAAAAATTTATATTATAGGGCCCAGAAGAGCTTTGAAAACTACAATTTATTTTTTAGACTTTTTTATTGTTACCCTATAATTGGAGATGTGGTTTAGTTCCTATAAAGAATTTTTTGTTATAAGAAAAATATATTTTAAATCTGAATTAGGATATACCATTCTATTTGGTGAGTTCAACCCCTTAGCCTTTGCCTAGCCAGAGATATGAGAGGCATCGAGAAGTGGTAAGTATTTAAGATGTTTAATAGAGGATAAGTAAAACAAGAAAGAAAAAATTTGAAACTGATTATGAGTAGTTTAGATTTGATGTACAAGTTAGTGGAAATACTGGAAAAGATTTGCCAGATTTTTATGTTAGGAGTTGATGGCCATACAGTTTTTAATCCAATGTGAAGACAAATAGAGAATGAAAGATAAGAATTGGCTGAGTTATTTTCCAAAAGCAGATAAAGCAGAATGATCAAAATTAAATAGGCTATAGATGAAGAAGTAGTAGAATTAGGTATTCAATTGTAGGAAAGAATACCTTCTTTTAAGATTCTAAGAGAATGCCTTGAAATGTGTAGTCTGATATGCTATTAAAAGAAAATGAGGCATATCTAGAGTATTTTTTGCTCTTTGCTTCCCCAGAGTTTAACTTTAGGTTAAAAGAAACACTCCAGCTAATAAGATGTGGAATCCCAAGGTATGAATATTTGTGTTTCATTTTAATTCAACTTAAACACAACAAAAAAATTGGGGGATAGTTACTAACAGCTTTTTTTTTTTTTTTAAGTGTTGTCACTATAATTGGAAGCCATGTTTTTTTTTTTTTTAATCATTTAGATTTTGAGAAATGTAAATATTTGCACATATCTTAGATTGAATGATCCTCATCCTTTTAATGAGAAAACAGTTTGGTAATCAAAGATAATAAGTCTTCATTGACTGCTAATTTAAACAATGTTTATGTCTGTCAAATATATTCAACAGATACTAAAACATCCATTTTAAAAACTGAAATTCTTTATGAAAGGTTTAAAGATAAGGTACTATATGAATAGAATATATGTATTTTTTAAATAGTAGATTCTAAACTTCCATTTGCTAATTGTAAAAAAAGTAGTATATATGTGGTTTACTTAACAGAAGGTTGGCAACTGCAGAATTCAGCAGTGATTCTTAAACTTGAGCATGCATTGGAATTACTTGAAGAGCTTATTAAAACAGACTGCGGAGCTCCTCTCTTCACCCCTGCTGAATTTCTGAATTACCGGAAGTGGAGCTAGAGAATTTGCATTTCTAACTAGTTCCCAGGTGATGTTGATGCTGCTTGCTGGTCCAGGAACCACGCCAGAGAACTAGTGACTTAGAAAATTCTATGCAAATTTCTGTATCACCCACAGTAATGTATGATAAATGTAAAATTCCATATATGAATGGGTGTTTGAATAATGTTTTTGGTGATCATGAATACATAAAATTATCATTGAAATTTTTTTTAATATCTTGGTTCATTCAATATATGTTTTTTTATTTCAAGGATGAAACACTAGTACACTGTAGTCTAAATGAGCTAGAAGATGCAGCACTTACTTTTCCAGTCCTTTTCCAAGATGTCATTTATCAGGTAATTTAAAAAAAATTTTTTTAACTTCATTTTTGGCCTGTTAGATAACATTCTGAATTAAGAAATCTTTTGTAATTTTTTTTGATGATTCTGAATTAAGAAATCTTTTGTAACTTTTTTTGATGAAGTTTAATGTATTTTTAATGGATTTTATCAATGTTTTAATGATTTGATTAACACATAGTAGCATTATGCTAAATAATTACATAAAACATTGATTTGTTACCAAAAAGATGTGAACTTTTTTACCCAGTAATCTCTGCTAGTTTTATAATCTGTTTGCCAGCAGGTGGAGGCAGGAGCACTGACATCATAGATCCCTGAGAAGAACTTGCCAGGTTAATACCTGGTGTATTTTTTTTCTCCAAAATTCGATTACTATAAAGAAAACTCATTCCTTGTTGGTCATTTTAATTTCCTTTTGTAGTAATATGGTCTATAGATTGCAGTTTGGTTGATCTACTTCATATTAATCACAGAATTCCAAGATACTCTTCTAGTTATTGCTTTACTTAAAAATTGGGACTATAAGCATTTTTCCCTCATCTGTGTTGATGGACAAGTAACAGTGCAAAATACAAATATTTACATTTCACTGCGAATTACATTTTGTGTGTGTTGGCCATAGTTTTTACTTTCTGTGTGAGCTTTTTCCTATCATAAAATTTGAGTTAATATATGTGAATACACTTTGAAATTTGCAAGGAAAGTGCTTTTCTGTGGTGGCGGTTGTTATTTCATTAGTATTAGCTTTATAAATAATAGTTGTTGAAGAGTTGGGAAAGAGTCAAAAAGTTTGTTGAGGAAACTCAAGGATTAACTAAATAAATCCATAGAACATTTATCATGAAGATGATGAAAAGGTGTTTAATTTTGTTTATGTGTTCTTAATAGGGAGCTAGAACTTAGGTATAGTTTTATTGATACATAATAGTTATCTCTGGAGAATAAAAAAATTTCAGAATTAAATAGAAGTTTGTGGTTCAGAGTCTACTTTATCTTGTAATGAGTTATACAAGGATTTACTTTAGCAGTTATTGTCAGTTCTAGTTTAATTTAGGTTTTGTAGGTATAGTAATATGTGAATACTATATTTTTTCCTTTTTATGTAAACTGATTTTAATTCTTATATGTGATTAGAGAATGAGCAAAATATACATAAAAATAAGGGATTTAAAAGTTTCTACAGCAGCTGGTATTCCTAGATGGTCTCCTATCCAAGTACTAACCAGGCCCGACCATGTTTAGCTTCCAAGATCAGACGAGATCAGGCACATTCAGGGTGGCATGGCCATAGACAGGATTTAAAAGTTTTTGTATTCTTTTTTAACAATATTATTTGATTCAAAGGAAATCTTTCTCTTAATAAGACATCTTCTGCGAAAGAGGTTGTTCTTGTTTAGTGTACTTCAAAGACAGGAGTCCTGTGGCAAATAAACCTAGTATAGCAGCAGTACCTTAGTTTGTTCTTTTTAGCTTGATAAACTTTTTTGGGGGGTTCAGAATTGCACTTAAAAACAATGGCTTTCAGGCTTTGAATTTGGAAAGGAAAGCTGGTATTTGAAAAATAATTATTTTGAGATGACTTGTTAAGCTTTCAGATTTGAAATTTATTTCTTACAGATGGTTTTGTTCTGTTTATGTAATTTTTAATAGTGAAATAAGAAACTTGGAAAGTGGAGGAGTTTGATTCTTCACCCTCATGAGCATTTATTTTCAGTTTGACCATAAAATTGAATTTTTTCTTAACCGCTGCTACCATTTCTACTTCAATTCTCTTCTTTATAAAGTTATTATTTTCCTGTGGATCTGGGTAGTTGTCTTATTTTGAATTAAAAGCTTCTAGCAGTGATATGACCATCATACTTAGAAAATCATATGTGTATTGCATCTGTCTATGGAATTTAAAAAACTTTTTCTTATATATTTTAGTTATACTTTCTGAAACTGAAAAATAAACAATCTAGCCTAAATAAGGAGCAATGAGAAGGAAGTTTGACTCTTTCAAGTTACAGAGATGATTGCATTTTAATATACTGTGATTTAGTTACTACATCATGTACAGAGTTTAGTTCCCCTTCAGTAAATTTTTGAGGATGACCATAGTTAATACTGGGTACATTCCCTTGGATTTCTGGATTTGGCTTGACCATTCTGTCTGCTTTTTAAAAAATAACTTCGAAGAAATCTTGGGTTAGGGTTCCCCCAGTTTTCAGACCAGCAAGCTCCCTTTAAACAGGGAATGATGTCTTTTAAACTTTCAGTGGTGTTGTCTCCATCTACTGGCAAAGAAGAAATATACACAAGGGTCTGAGATGATCTAAGAGATTTTGGAGAAACCACATTATTAGGTAAGATGTGACTTACATGTTTAACCGCTACAATATAATGTGGCCCACTTAAACGTAGAAAGCTGTAAAATACTGTATATACTCTTTAAAAATAATTTATTGAGGTAAAATTCACAACATAAAATTAACTTTTTAAGGGCTCAGTTCCATGGCATTTATCTATATACTCTGGAATATGTTAGTTTCATAACATTTATAACTCTTAAAAACTCTTAAAAAGGTAATTTTAAGATAAGATCAAATTCTTCATCTGAATCAAAGCCACTTTGTGTCCTCTTGGGACTTATTTTACTTTTGCTTTCTTTTTGTGGTAAGTTTGTTATGATTGACTTGCATCTAATTTTAATTCCACTTGTTGCTTCTTTTTCTTTCAAAACAGTATAAATTGTCTTACATGTGTTTTAATGATCATCTGTATCAGGGATTGGTAAACTTTCTCCTATAAAGGACGGTTTGTTAATATTTTAGGTTTTGTAGTCTCTTTTGCAACTGTTTTTTCTGCCATTGTAACAGGAAAGTAGTCATAGACAGTACATAATTGAGTAAGTGTGGCTGTGTACTGATAAAATTTTATTTACAAAAATAACTAACAGTTTGGATTTGGCCGACAGGCTATAGTATGCTGACCCTTGGTCTGATAATTACGAGAGTATATACAGTAAATTTACATATTCAAATTCTAAGCAGAAGTAAGTAATCAAATGTTCATCAAAGTTCTTGTTGATATATAGAGAAATTTAAAACTAGATCCACTCTAATCTGGTTGTAGGCTTCCTTAGTTTTTTTAGACGAAAGTTTGAGGGAAATTTAGGTGGCCACTACTCACAGTTAAAGATTGCCTGACTTCATGATTTATACTCTTCTTTTGATTGATGTATAGGACTCAACTTAGTTAATGCAAGTCTTAGAATTTATGAGCAGGTAGATTATTCAAGCCTCTATTTGGTACCTTGAATGTATTTGAATTCCATTTCTAGGGGATAAAAAAATACCTAAAAAATCCAAGTCAAATTAAAATTTGATGTATGTTAGTACTGATATGGATAAACAGATTATTATTTGTGTATATGGAGAAAAAGTAATTTGAAAGAAAAACTGAGATTTTTAAAATGAGGTATGGTCCTCATAAAGGCAAAGTATGTGTTTTTGACTACGTCTTTCCCGTCTCCCTTAAATTGGTACTTTTTCCATAAATCGTTACACAATTAGTTGTTGGTAAAATGTATCTATTCATAGAATGGTACAAATGCATTTGATATCTGGAAAAACAAGTGCATGATCAGTTCTAATGCACATGTTTAACCTTTATATTTAGCTTATATTGACACATTGTCAGGAAATCCATCTCGTGGTGTTACCCAGTTAAGAGGTCTCCACTGTATTTAGTTTCTGTTCCTGCAGATCCACCAATTCAAGACTCTAGGTCATCTCACTCCCTCTTCCATCCAGAAGATGACTTCTATCCACAAGCAGGACTGAATCAAAAGACAGATTTTTCACTCAGCTCTTGAGCTGAATCACCTCCTCAATGACCTTCCTCTATCTCCATCAAGAACTGGAGCTCAGTTTTTTGAAGATGTAATAGAGCTACTCAGCCCAAACGTGGCTAATTGAAGACAAAAAAAGAAGATGCCTCATATGTATCACCACAGTGCAGCCAAACGTAACTGTGTTGTCCAACTCCTCATTCTGTAAAGTATGACAGGGGCATCTGATTTTTGGCTCTGTTCACCTGTAAGACTTTAGCCTTAGTGGCTTTCTGAAGATCAGTAAAATCAACAGACTTTGGGTCAGCTGTCCAGAAATCAGATTGTGGTAAGCACTCAAGGAGAGATAGGATCCTGTAGGGAGCTACTTGCTAAAGGATGCTTTGTTTTATAGTAGAGGTTGATTTTATGGGAAAAGCTGGGGGGAGAAGTGGGTGGGAACCCTATGTTTAGCGAAGCTCAGCCTTTTCCCCATTATTATGGTATATTTTCTTGGAAACCTTACAGCCTAGGATAAATTTCCACAAGAATCTCAAATATTTTATACCAGAGAAGTAGAGGGTCAGTGGCTTCTCTCTCCTCTCTGCAGTCTTTTCTAGAGAAGTTAGCATTTTTGCTTCATGAAGAAAAAAGCAGTCATTTAAATGGAGAGTTTTGTAGTAAATACCTAATCAAGTTTTTCTTTCTCTCAAGCTCTGATTTAAATTGACAGTAACCAAGAAGCTTTTGTTTTGTTTTGACTTTCGTAAACCATAATTTTATTGTACAAAAGCAGTATGTTTATTTGTCTCTTAAATAAAACATTTGAGGTCATGGACACTTAATATTAAGTGAGGAGTAATATTTTAGCTAGTTAGGAATAACATTTTGATAATTATTATCAAATAATGACCAAATATTAAAAATAACTTTAAAGTTACTTTCTTATCCTTATTAGTGTAGTTAGTCGTTGTCACTCATTTTTTCATCATAATTATTCATTATCAAGTTTTAAGTTAAAGACATGATATAGCTGAAACCTGTAGTTAGCTGCTTCTGAAAGATAAAAAAATGTATTTCATAGGGAATTCTTTGTAAATGTATCTTAAGCTTTAGAAGCAGTTTATTTAAAAAACCATGGAAAGTTCTTGTTCAACAGCTGAAATATTCTGCAAGTTTAGAAGAGGTGACAGTTCATTACTAAGCATATTAAATTAGAGGCTTCAAAGTTTAGAATTTGTTTCTAAAGGCAACATTTTTTTACTAAAAAGGTCTTTTTTTGCTTTTAAAATGATTACACTTTAATATAAACATCAGTAGTTTGTATATATACACATTTTAGTTGTTAAAATATATATATAGTGGCTAATTTTTACTTGAAAATTATTCTTCATTACTAACTTTTAGTATACCACTTATATGAATACATTAAACTTCACTTTATCCCACTTGGACTCTGTAAGAAAATTCCTTTTTAAATTTATTTCTACTTAATACAGTGTAAGGTTTTGCAGAAGCTTTTAGAGATTTGGGGCGGGGGGAGTTTGTCTTGTTTTTATTTTTATTTGTTTTGATGTTTTAGTATTTATCTCTTCATACCCAGATTGATCCACCTACAAATACTATCCCCAACAGCCATCTACCTCTTACTGGAACTGTGAGAAAGAGATGACTGTAAAATAACCCAATGGGTTATGAAGTTGAGGCCTCAGGGCCTCAGCAACCTTCTTTATGAAGGAGGTTGGGATTTTTGTCTCTGTGCTCTGGTATTGATGTTAAGAAAATGCTAAGTAAAATAGTTAGCTATCAATTGACACAATTTATTATTACTGTCCCTCTTTTTCTATCCCATAGCTTGTAGCCATGGAGCTTGCTTTCTCTTTGAGTTGAAGTTGTCCAGTTCTGACCCATAGAATCATACTCATTCCAGCAATTCTTCTTATAACTACTGAGTTTTAAATACTAAGATGATAATAGTAATAGCTATTTTTAGTCTCAATGTTCTGGGTGCTTTACATACATTAACTTATTTTATCCTCACAACCTGTGAGATAGGTACTTGTTACACCCATTTTATAGATGAAATTGAGGTGTACAGAAGGGTTTAAAAATTGGCAGAGCCACTTGTACACCTGTGGTATCTACTAATGGTAAAATCTTTCAGTTGTTTGTAACATCTCATTCTTCACATTCCCCAGTGTTAGTTTTCTACTGCTTTAAATTCTTACTGCTGATGAAATATATAACATTTACTATTTTTTTATTTAAAGGTGCCATATTTTTAAGTGGGTGAGTCCCACTGAATTTACCCTTTTTTCATACCTCCAATAGTGTAGCAGTTAAGATACAAGGATATCACGGAAAAACAATTAAAGATATTTCTTTTTGAATGTGGTAGGATCATATTATCTGCTTAAAACCATTTAGAGATATTTTTCCAGAAAAGATTCACATGTAAGATTTTTTTTTCTTAATCAGTTGCCCACAAATTGAAACTGCTTATCTTTGGGTATTTTCTTTTTCTTTTTTCATCATGCTGTTAAAGGTATCTATGATAATAGATAAAGGTTTGATAAACCAGCAGTCAGAAATGACTCAGTGTTTATAATTTGACATGCATACTTAGATATGAATTTGAATTTAGATAGACCTTATCACAAAATATTTGTAAGTTTGTAACTGGATTGCTATTTTTATGACTACTCTTACTAAATCTAGTCCTATTAACCATTTTTGGCATATTAGGACTATGTACAAAATTATAGAACATTCTCATTGTCTCGATACCAAAGAAAGGACAGGCTGACTGGTATTGTTCATATCAAGTTGCGTTAATGTTATTTAATGTTATAATGTTATTTTTTGTTATATATTTATCACTTTATAATATTTAAATTTTGGTAAAATCAGTCTACAGCAGATGGATGATACAAGATTAATCCCATTATCACTGTTTTGAAAATATTATTCCAATACAGTTTATTTTAAAAGTTTTGCATAATGAACATATTCATAAATCCCTATCTTTGGGTAGTAGTCAACCTTATTTAAGACATGTCTTCAGGTATTGTATTTTTATATACTAATTTTTTCTTATAGCATTATGCATTATTTTTAAACTTAACTTTTTTCAAAATATATTTGGTTTAGTGATAGAAGATTAAAACTATAGTGTAGATAGAGTAATTACTATATATTTGGAAGGACATACGTATACCATACTGAAATGAAACTTTTGGTCTATCTTACATTTGGGGACTGCATGGTTTTTGAAGAAGGATAGTTGGTGAAATACTAAGTAGAGAATGTAGAAAATAGGGAGTAGGCAGCTCGGGACAGGAATCTTTGTTATTAGGAGAAGAAAATGGAGTTAAGAGCATCCGTGGGATAGATTTTGAAGCATTTGGAGGCTTGCCTGTGTGTGCATCTGTACGTTAATGTATCTGTGTGACCTAACACAATAAGTGACTGTAGTCTCAAAGTGTATAATACATACCTTACAATTGTTCTTTCTTTCTTTCCTGCTGGACAAGATGTAGTGCTTCTTGACTTCTATAAATTTCTGCTTTAATAGATCCATCCAAATGACTTAGACCGTGCTGATCTTATGGCTCTATTTCTATTTTTCTTTCTGAGATTTTGCCTTTGCAGTACATGGCAGTACCTCTAGTAGTCCCAGTCCTACTCCTGCTCACTGTTACTTTGTACCTTTCTCACTAAACACCCCAAATTCTTGCTTAGATCTTTTAATCCTGAAACACCTTCTTGTTCCAATGGTGACTGTTGTGAGAATAGGAACTTTTACAGTCAACAGTTACTATATTCTATTCTCATGGTAAAGAAGCAGTCTAGTAGCAATATTGCCCCATCTTCAGTGCCACCTTTCATCCCAGTAAATAAGCATATTTTGAAAGTAATGTCAAATTTAAGAAGTGTTTTATATTTAAATATAGTCAAAGTAGTCTAATGCCTACTGAAGTTACAGTTTTGACCTAATCTGGAATTCACTGTGTAAGAAGTTGGAAAACATCACCTTTGTACAGTGTTCCACTTACTATGCTTGGATAATATTGTTAAAATAGAAGTATTCCTCTACAATAGAAGTGTGTTAGTGTTCAGAGGAAATAAATTACAGAGGCCCTTCTTCTCTTCGTTTACGGTATGGAGCAGGGATAACAGGGATATTGAAAACAATTATACATACGCAAAAATGAAATAGTTTTGATTATTAAGTGCATGTAAGTGATAAACCATCTTAGCAACAAACAAAAGGCTCTTGTGATTCATAGTTTATCATCCTCGAGATGAGGTAATTTAAAAAAGTATTGGCAGAATTGATGTGTTTTTTTCTTATAACCAGTCTATTTTGAAAAGACCTATAGTTAATAAAAAAAATGATTTTGCCAGTCAAGGTAGTAATATATCTGAAATCTATCAGTTACTTGGATTACCAAACAAACAAGGTGTGTGGTTTTCAGTCAAGACCACAAACTGCACCAAATGTTTCAGGATGAAAATGTTAAAATTAATTAGCAACTCTAGTTAATTTTTTAGTACCGCATCCTAAATGATAGTGATTGAATACTGAGGATTGGTTATTTTTATTTGCCAGAGTTTGGGGGGCAGAGGACGTCTGTGGCTTATTTTGTTTTTGACTAGTCAAGAAATTAAGATAAAATGCCTAATAGGATTAAAAACACGTAAACTTATCATTCTAGCCCAGAGGTGAGGTTAGAGTGATAGTATTAACATGTTAACAATTGTTCAAAATTTGTCTTCCACGAGTGATCAGTTCTTAAGGAAATTCAGTAGTTGTCCTTGTGTAGTGTTGTAGGCTTGTCTCTCTCTGTGTCTTTATTGCTATATTAACTTATGGCAGTTCTATTTCTTCTGCTTACTATATATTTGGCATTATCTTATTGCCCTTTGGGCTTTGGAAATTGCAAAGATGGGTAGTACATAGTCCCTACCTCCTAGAATTCTTTGCATGATTTCTCTTCTGCCCTAAAACATTCCTAGAGCTAGATTTTTATCCTGAGGGCATTTTTATATGCATGTGTATTGATGACAATCTCCATGAAGCCTAGCTTTTGAATTTGCTGCCATCACAGTTTTTTAATCTGAATCCAGTGAATCTGGTACATAGTTGTTTGACAGATATTTGTTGTTCGTGGTAGTTGAAGTTAATCACCTTTGGAGCACAAAATTTTCTTTTTATTAAATTTTGTCACAAAAGGAATATAATGTAAAAGAATAAAAATCTTTTGTAAATCAGCTTAGTGGTTCTCATGACATACATATCTGTGCTTTTTAAATATTGGACTATATTACAAGAGCTAGATTAAATGTAGGCAAAAAGATAGACACAGAAATAAGAAAATAATGTATATAAGGCAGTTCTTTGGGTAACTGTTGTTTGACTATTACATTTTCTACCTCAAGTAGCCCGGTAGTGCTAATTTATTTTATTTATTTTTTTTTTATTTTTTAGGCGAGGCAACCCTTGGTTGACCTCACAGATTGCAAGGACCTTTTCATCTTATAATCCCTTTTTATTATTTTTTTTTATTATTATTATTTTTATGCCTATACCGGTAGTGCTAATTGAAATACTACATCTGAATCAGTAAATGTAGAACAATAACATCATTTCTGAAAAATTCCAGGTATTTAAACCCACCAATCCAAACATCTCTTTCTTGAACATTACTTACCATAATAGAAATTTAAAGTAAAGGTATTCTTATGTAATTGTTGAGAAGAAATTCTGAGTAATTATTGAGGAAGGTCATTGAGACAGGTCAGCTAGACATGGACACACAGCCTGCCTAATAATTGGATGGATGCTACCTGGCTGGAAGATGGAGCTGATTGGTGGATCAAAATCTCAGAGGGAAATCTTATATTTTTAGTTTAAATGTTTATTAAAATTATATTCCATGAACTATTGTATGCTGCTGTTTATTAAAAAGTAAAATGATCACCAGTGATTATTATTACCCTACCAAAAGGTTGTTGTAAGTGGTTTTTGGTATGTGAAATATATTTGGTTGAGTGATATTTAGGAAACTCAATTTTTTTAAAAATATGAACTTTATAATATATCCAACGTTAGAACACAACGTATCTTAAATAAGTTGTTTGTATTTTATATATTTATTTGCTGAAACCTATCTTTGTATTTCTTCAGGTTTATGTAAGATTAAGGCCATTCTTCAGGGAATTCCTGGAACGAATGTCTCAGATGTATGAGGTAAGCATACATTAGCTAATTACATAAATATTTTTATTTTATTCAATATAGTACCCATATTTAGATCATGTATAATGATTACTTCTTTTCCCCTGAATTTGTAGATCATTCTTTTTACTGCTTCTAAGAAGGTGTATGCAGACAAGTTACTGAACATACTAGACCCTAAAAAGCAACTGGTCAGGTAAATTCAACTAAGAAATAGTGGAAATGTCTGTCACACTGATCTATGAAATTACTATGATTATATTTAATTTTCATGGCCATTTTCATTTGGCTGCATATATAGAGATTTGTTGTGTTGAATGGTGGAAATAAATGAACTTTTTAAGCCCCAAAATTCTTTAAGAGTTCCTAATGATAGAACTCTGGACAGACGTTCTTTAAAGGATACAAAAATCAAATGTATTTATTTATTGTTACATCCATATCCTCACTTCGTTTGGGATTGTGGGGAGAGGGGGTATGTGGAATTTTTCACTGTGTGCATGATATTTCACTTCCTTATGTCTCTGAGATAATGCATGTTATGTCACCTTTTTAATGGCATAGAGAAATAAAAGTTAATTTTAACAGAAGGGATCAAATTAAACTTTGCTTTTTTTAAGAGCAAATTTATCTTCCATTGAAAGAAAATGTTAACATGAATTTTACTGGAAATTGCAGTTGGCTTAGTCATTCAGGTTATCCTGATCTGCACTCAGTTCATTGTGTGTGTCCTGAGCCAGCAGATGAATTTTGTTCCTGATCAGGTGGGGAGTGTCTTGGGTAATTTTAAAACATTTTGAAAATTAGTTCAATAAGATATTAAGACTGCTGCAGTCTTGCTGCATCATGTAAGATGTATGAGTTAATCTTTTGGGTTTTTGACCAAGAGCTGAGAGAGATGCCACGAAAGGCTTGTAATAGCTTTCAGAGCTAGGTATTCATTTACTTGAATACGTTCTCCTATTTTGTCTTTATGGAAAATCTTTAATTTCTACTGTTACTAGTAACTTTATTATCGAGTGTTTACAACTATGCTGGAAGGCTTTTCCTAATGCCCACTTTTAGGAGATTTTCTTTCTTGTAAATAGAACTGTTTTGTTTTGTTTTTTTTAAATCTAAATGATTAAAATTTGTCCTAGTTAGTTTCCATTTTATCTTTCATATAAGCAAGCTTCAGACATACAAAATAGGAAATATTTTCTTTTCATAAAAGCATATTATAATTCTCATTTTACCTAACTTTAACAAAAGTATACAAATGATTTTATTCTGATCATTTCATTCATTAATGAAGATTTCTATTCAGTACCTCCAAAATTCCAGGGAACAGTGGTGACCAACACAAACCCTTCCTCTCTTGGAACTTTCATTTTACTGGAAGAGAAATCGTAGTCAAACTAGTTTTCTAAAATTTTATTTAGGAGTTTCAATTTGTTTTATCTTGTTGCTTTTTGAAAAACTTAAAAACTTTTGAACACTATATTGAATTCATTAGAGGGCAATAGGGAATTATCTATGTTGGTGATAAGGTGGACTTAGAAATTCCTATGATCTCTGAATCCTTTGAGTCCAAATGCAAATTTGATGACTAGCAAAAGTAATTTCTTCCTAAAACTGCAAATACATGCTATTGACCCTCAGATTTCTTAATAACTGGAGAGGTTTTAGTATAAATTAATTAAAGTAACTGTTAGTATCCACATATATATTCAGTTGTCTCTGGTCTCAGGTGATTTTGCTGCTACTGGGAAAGCATCAATAGTGACTTACATGTACATGCTTTACCTGCCTCTCCAATTTCCTTATATCTCTAAATGTTTATGCAGATAAAATACAGAATCTTATTTGGGCCCAACCAGGACCTATATTTTCCAAGTTGGATTGTCTAAACCTTTTAGAGGTAGATGATCATTAATTTAAAGTATGCTTTATAATAAGGGGGAAAGAACTATTTATTTATATTAACATTTTGTCTGGTTGTAAAATTCTTATTCTGCCATCACCACTGGTACTGATACTTATAAGGTTGAGTTTTGGGGGCTTTTGTTATCATTAGAGATATGACAGATTTTATTGGTAGAAAATGCCCCTTGAAATTGCATGATTAAAAATGCAGGTATGAGTAGGCCTTAACTCCTCAGTGGCATTAAGACACAAGGAAGCCAAACTACCAAATTATTAATATATACAAATGGAGTGTTTCAAAGTGATCTGTATCAATTATTAGCAATATTCAGAGACTAATATTTTAAGTGCTAAGTGAAGATTATTTAATTATTACAGTATATAAGTATTATAAAATTTTTAATAGCTTTTAAAAATGATAATTTTTCCATTTAGTATCTATCATTGGTGAAACATCAATTTATATTTGTTATACTTAAATCTGAATTTATCATTTCATTCAATCCTTGTTTTTTCAAATGATCATATACACACTAAATTAAAAGAAAGATGAGTGTTTGGGGAAAGTGGAAATGATGGAATGTTTTGGCCTCCACACCTTTTCTCAAAAACTATAAGAGAAACTAAAGACATTTTTTAAAAATGCTAACACAGAAACATTCCTTCTTATATTTTCTATTCTGGCATGTACCAAGGATAGGGAGGCCGTGTGGTCTTCTGGTTAGAGCAAAGGACTAGGAGCCAGGAAGATCCTGGGTTCCAATGCGGGGCTAACCACTGACTTACTGTGTGACCTTGGGCAGGTCACTTGACCTCCTTGTGCCTCAGTCAGCCATCTGGAAAATTGGTTAAAAAGCAGGACCTCGCTGACAACCAGATGCTGCATCTGAACTGAGCTTTCCTGGATAAATAAATTACAAAAACAATTTACAGAGTTTTTAATCCCTCTTTATAATTTACTATAACATTTTGGGATAAACCACAGTTCTTTAAGAAATGGTAATATTTGGTTGTAAGATTTCAGTAATTGCTAAGAATTTTTACAGTAAAACTGTAGCCCAAAGGTTAGGCCCACATATGTATTTGAATTTCCTTTGTGAGACAAGAATAATAAGGTTTATCTTGTAAAGCCTATAGTATGTGTATGTACATACGTTTTAATATATGTTGTACTTTTTAGAGTTTATTTTTTAATTTGTGTTTATTTTTATTTAGGCACCGACTTTTTCGTGAACATTGTGTTTGTGTACAAGGAAACTATATAAAGGACTTAAATATCCTTGGAAGAGATCTTTCAAAAACTATAATAATTGACAACTCACCACAAGCCTTTGCATATCAGGTAGGAAGAGGGTTGCTAACAAATTCAGATTGAAAGAAAACACAATGAGGACAAATGCTACCAAACAATTTGATGGGAGAACAGAATTTTCACTGGTGGAGTTTCTCTGTTTAGTGTCACCTTTAGAATTAGAGATGCCAAATTGCTATATTCCTTGGAAAAAGTTTCTTTTAAATGAAGTACAACATACAGAAAAATCTGAGTAGTAAATCTGACACGAAAGGACTATAAGGTATACATTATTTCATACAGCGGTCCCCAACCTTTTTGGCACCAGGGACCAGTGCTCCTATGAGAACCTAATGCTCGATGATCTGAGGTGGAGCTGAGGCGGTGATGCTAGCACTGGGGAGCAGCTGCAAATACAGATGAAGCTTCACTTGCTCGCCTGCCACTCAACTTCCTGCTGTGCAGCCCGGTTCTTTACCAGCCATATACTAGTACTAGTCCATGGCACAGGGGTTGGCGACCCCTGATTTAATAGCACTCTTACCAGTTGTTAAATCAGCAACCTAATTGTAAGCATGTTTGAGAATTACAATTAGCTTAACTGTTCTTCTGGTCATTTTGATTTGACATTCTTCAGTATTTTCTTAGACTATTTTGTCAATATATTTGTACCCTTTGTTAATGATTCTTTGAAATATGTGAAATATATCTTACAAGCAATGAGCCGTCCTTGCAAGATATACTTTACATTATGAATATGTTCACATGATATGTCTGAGATTTCATCCACAATATATCGGTGTAGAATGGGGATCGTGGGCAGTGGGTTAGGTGTAGATGGAATAAGATTGACCCTTAACTTCTGTGTTTCAAAATGTCCATAATAAAAAGAAAAAAAAAAAAGGAAAAAACTGCATATGGTATTGAAATATGTTCAGTTTAGGTCACTACTTTTACTTGCTTGCATTTTGAATTATGTTTTTAAGAATTTCTTCTTGGTTCCTAAATAAAATCATTTCAGTTATACTCCACCTCCAAGACAATGTTCTG
The DNA here is from genome assembly GCF_000151845.1 of Pteropus vampyrus. Classification (NCBI taxonomy): domain Eukaryota; kingdom Metazoa; phylum Chordata; class Mammalia; order Chiroptera; family Pteropodidae; genus Pteropus; species Pteropus vampyrus. The sequence continues at coordinate 9,465,479 of NW_011888800.1, forward strand.
TGTAAATGTTTAAATAAAGGTATTTTATCCTAGAGATTATTTACTATATAAAACAAATATGGTTTGCATTCTTGTTTTTAGACTCCTCTTCAGTGAAATAGCATCGAGTCAATTTGTTATGTTCCTACCATTTCAGATTATCCTGCTATTTGTTGAGAATAAAGCAATGAATGGGGTGTAGTCCCTGTGTAAAACTATATGCTTTCTGATAATGTTCTCTGTTTAGATTGGCAATACCCATTCATTCACAGTGCCTTACATTGACTAATAGTAACTATTTCTTGAATAAATATTTCTTGAATAAAGGAATGTTTTTAGTTATGTTAATGCAAAACTTGTTTTAATGGATCTTTCTTGTTTAGTTTTATAAACAGGAAAAAAATTGCGCTGAAAACCAGTTAGGCTCCATTTATTTCTTCTTTTAAGCTTTTCCAAAGTAGGCAAAATGTAGGCCAAAAAGGACTTAATTACTTATTTATCATTTTAGCTATCTAATGGAATCCCTATAGAAAGCTGGTTTATGGATAAAAATGACAATGAACTCCTAAAATTGATTCCATTTTTGGAGAAGCTTGTAGAACTGGTAAGTATGTCTTATTTACCTTTTTCTGTTATTTTTTGTTGCCTCAACTTTATCGAAATAAATCTTTTAAATTGCTTTACATTATGTATACTGACTTTTTAAATCAACATTGTGAGAGATTAGGGCAAAGATTAAAAGAATTACAAGCATTTTTGAACCTTATAAATTATATTAAAATACTTATCAGTATTTAAAAATTTATAGATTGAATGTTTATATTTCACTGGGCTTCTTCCTCTTGCAAGTCACTGACTAGTTGGGTTAAATCGATTTTGTTTTGCTTTTATAGTTAAGGTCTAGAATTATTGCTTATGCTAACTGAAACTTTATTCTGGGAATTTTTTTCCTATATCCATGCATTAATTTTAAAACTAATTATAAAGTAGAATTCAGTGGCTTAACACTTCTACCGAGCTTTCAGTTTGGCCTTGATTGCATAATTGTTCTTATAAAATTAAAACTTTAATGACGTTATTAAAATCTAAATTTAATACTAAATTAACTGCTTCTGTGTAGTACATTTATGTATGGCAAACAAATGATATAAGTTGTAAAATAAACAGTGATATACTTTTCTGCAAAGTAAGAATGTTCATAGTGATCTGAGGATGATATCTTTGAAATTATATGTGGCCTTTAAAATGTCTTTTTCTCCTCACAGAATGAAGATGTTCGACCTCACATCAGAGACAGATTTCGCTTGCACGATTTGCTGCCCCCAGATTAAGTACAGACTTGTCAAATCACTGAAGGGGGAGAGAATGCAGGACCCTTTTGGACTAAGACAAAACATTGCCATTACTGTTGAAATTTTGCATTTTTGTACCCCGTCTTGCTTTTCTTATCTTTGGTGCCCAATAATAATCAAGGGTTACAGAAAGAGACTTTATTTCAGATTGAATACATACAGTAGGTAGGCTAAAACAGAAGAGTCTTTAGAACTAGTGCAACTCCAGTGAAATTTTTTTATGTACAGGACATCTGCAGTTTATAAAGAATTCTGTTTCTGCCACCAGCAGTTTGACCTGTAGTCACACAGGATTTTATGATAATAACAGAGTTGAAAATGGACTTTTATTTTCTCTCTGTTTGGTGCTCTAAGTGGGTTTGTAGCCACTTTTCTGTTACTTTAAGATTCTCATTTCAACAGGAATGGCCAGTAAAAGTTGTTTTATTTTTCCTGTTAAGGTTTATAACCTTTTTACATTTTTGACCTGTATTAGATTAGAATTTCATTATGCATTCCTTTTAGTTGAGGCGCTTCATAGTTTTCTGGAAATAGTCAATTTTTAGTTTTTTATTATACATTTGAATGGCCGTTTTCCTGCTTTGTCTGCCTGCATATTGTATATTTGTTTAAAAATATTCTCTACTTTTAGTCCATGTAAGTTTCATTTAGAAAGACATGCATTTATATTTTGTTTCTGTAATATTCTACTGTAGGTGAAATCTTTTCAGAAATCAAGAGACTGGGTAGATAAGAATATATGAATGACTAATATTCAAAAGATTTAAACCATTGTGATGGCATGTGTTCCCAAATGGTAATATCTTGCAATGGCACACAGATTTAATGGATAAAGGTATACCTCAGACTTCACTGTGCTCACCAATCTTTGAGGAGAATGAGTTTGGTCACCTGTTGGGCTTGATTTGGTTACTGCTGCCTTTGGTTTCCTCCAGGAATGCAGTATTCTGCACAGCGACTCAGTATTTTTAGTTATTTTGCATGGGCTGGTAGTACCTCTGTTATGCTCTCGGTTACAATCAATTTAAAACTCTGTGTAACAGTCTTGGTACCTTACAGTAGCTATGCATAATCCTGTGGCACAGTAAGCTCCCAAGCCACCGATGCAGTTAATATGCTCTCATAGTGGTTTTCTATGCTATATGAAAATAGTCTTCAAGCCTTGGTTCTCTAATGCAGCTACCACAGGAGGCTGATATTTTTATAGTGGCGTGTAATCTCCGTTTCGGGAGGCTTTTTATGGAAGGTAGAATTTGTAAAAGTTAGTATGCTTTGCCTCTCGACTGCATTAACATGCCACAGGCTCAGACTGTTTTTGTGTAAAGGATGTCAAAGAACGGCACTTTTTCTAAAGAGAAGTTTGATATTTTGTATGCTTGTTAAGAAAGTACAGTATTGGAAATTAAAGGTGGACAACTGATAATTGAGGAGTATGTCACTTAATTTTTTATGTATATTACCTGTTTACTTGTACAACTTATTGTACAAATTACATGCAGCTTCATTTTCAAATGAATCCTTAAAATAAGGAAATCTTTTTAGGAAAACATTTAATTTTTGTATTTTTTGATTTTAAAGGCATGAGTTATGTCAATTTTCAGTGTATTAATGAAGATTTTAACTTTTCATCAGGTTGAGTGTTTTCTTACTATATTATCTGTTGTGTATGTAGTTAGCATATTGTGTCACTGAACTGTTTAAAAATCTAGCATGTAGAGCAAGCCTGTTTTGTGGAAAATCCTTATTAAAAAAATAATCATGGCAGATTTTCTGCAAAAAAAAAAGCAGAAGCATTTGCAATTCAGAATACTGGTTTTTTTGTTTTAATTTAAAGAAAGGTATTTTGCTTGCAGGAAAAAATACTACAGATTCATTTTAATGAGAATCTTTGAAATGTATTTATCTTTAGGGCATCTGGGCATCTTTATGCTGTTTGTCTTCTGTCTTTCTTGAAATAAAATGTACATACGTTACCTTTACATATGCTCTTGCTCAAGATTGTGAACCTAGTTACATTTCTCCTTGCTCCCTTTTTATGCTCAAACAGCAAAACCCAAAACCTATACAAGATTTAAACTTTCAGCGTGCACTGTAATTGCTGAAAGCTTTTCCGATTAAGTAAATACCATCTCAAAGGGCTTTCCCATAACTTAAAGGGAAATCTAAGCACCTATACCATTGTGCCTGTGGGCACTTGAAATAAACACCAATTTTTAATCATCGTTTGTTAATTGTAAAGCTATTGTCAGTCCCGTGCTAAGGAGAGCTCCCTAAAGTCAGTAGACAAATGAATCAAGCATAACGAATTTTGTAAAGAATAAACTAGGGGAAATTTTGTATGGCCTGAGAAAATTTCTTGAGACCAATTTAATATATTTTTCTTCATTACTTGACTTGAGTCACTTTAAATTTAATACAAAATTTAAAATAATTTATAAAGAGACAACTATCCAGTTTTCTTCTACATTACTATAAGTAATGTTTTATCTTTTCATTACCCCTTCTTTGTAGATGTTATCTTAGACACTTCCATTTAGTTAAGTGGAGGTGTGTATTTTATGAACTGAGACGTGCCCAGCCCCTTCAGTTCACACAGGAAACATGAACTCTTAAAAACTGACTGTAGTAAATGCAGGAGAGATGGATACCTGTTAAGACAGCAAAAGTGACCTATATACACATTACAACTCTGAAGTACATAGAATTGTGATATTTCCAGTGATAAATGTCTGACTTTTAAGACATTCTTTTAAATATTTGTATTATTGTTAGGATGTTTTAATCAGTTGTGTTTTTTAATTCCATGTAATATATATAGCCCTAGTCAGATTTATATCATCAAATTTATCCTTGGGTCTTAAAAGAATTGATAGCAATTTGAAACCATAAATTGTTTTATATTAGCTAGTATGTATATTTATTTACCCAGTGGCTTTATCTTGTTTCCCAAAATTGGGGGGAATTTGTTGAAAGCATTGTAACTTCTATAAATGACTATTTTCTTGTAACTGTCAGTGAAAATGTATGTGTACATCGGTTTTTTATATTCCCTGGTTTTTCTGGTTTATTTGTTTTGTTTGTTAGGGTTAAACATAGAATGGTTTTTAAAAAAAGTTCTTTGGTCAATGACTTTTCAGCTAGATGTTATTCTCGTTAAGTCTTCTAAAGAAGTTCATTTTTCATTGTTTTGTTCAGTCAACTTACCTGAAAAACAGAGACTTCATCTCATCAGTGAAGAAAGCATTTCATTATTCCTACAAATCTTTACAGCGAGCACAGAATTCTTCATAAGGACCAGATCTCTTCCACGTCTTGTGTCAATCACATAAAGCTGAAACGTAAAGGACACTGAAGCCTTCATTTAATTGTACTAACATGATGGTGTTATATACTACATCATTAGCTAGTTAAGGTTTTCTGACCTGATTTCTCTTTGTCTTCCTAGGTATTTATTTGTTATCTCTTTTACTCTTGTGTATCGAAAATTAACTTAGTTAATAGTTACCCACCGAATAACTATGCCAAGCAACTAGGAAAGAATGTTTATTTTATTTCCCCTTATAGGGGAAGAGTGGACTGGGAACAAAAATGTATGGGCCAAAAGGCCTTAGGTTGTCATTCATTCACTTTCTTATTCCTCTCATAACCTATATTTGAGTATAGTATTTTTTCAGCTGATGTGCTTGATTATGTCATTACTTTTCATGTCTTCCCTTTAGTTGAAAGCCTGCTAGGAACCTGTATAAAATACATTTAAAATATTCAGAATAAGAACCACAAGACTCAGTATCTTATATTTAAATGCTACTTAAATTATTGGAATCCAAGTCTCACTCACTAGGATACATTTTTATAAAATGTTTCTCTGTATCTTGAATTGAAATTACTTGCCCAGAGGCAAGAGTTTTTGGGATATAATGTGTTTTGAGAAATTTTTTAAAAGAGGATAAGAGAACAACAAGTTTATACTTACTTTATGGTTTTGATATTAGTTAGTATTTTAAAATACTCAGTGGTTCCCAAACCTGACTTTTCATTGGAATTATTCTGAGCTTTTCAAATACAGATTCCTGAGGCCTAGCCCCTGCAAAATTGTCTCATTGGGTCGAGAGTGGGGCCTGAGAGTTCTGTGTTTTTTAAAAGCTCTCTCCAAGTGATTCTAATAGCCAGATTTGGGAAATCACTGTTTTAAATGTGACGGTGGTTTGAGGCTAGGCAACAAAATAAAAGTTTACCAGACATCTCTGTGGTAGAGTTTTTCTTTTTTTTTAAAGTGGGACCAGATTTCACAGAACTTAGTCAAGATACATGGAGGAATATTAAAGAAGATCAAGGCTACTGCTCATTACCATTCTTTCATACTTTTAAGAGTTTGCATTTCTAGCACTTGGAATAGTTATACACAACTGAAGGACATATCCCTGAATGAGACCATTATATATATTAACTGTAAAATATTTCACTATTTTTTTATTTTATAAATCTTTGTAGAAATAAGCAATGAAATACTACTTTCATCTCTCGAGAAATGGGATTTTTCAAGGCAGTGTCCTTTTGGCATTCAGGTAGGAGGATGTTAATATTCTCTCTGCCTTTCCATGTGAATCAATATGAAGTCATGGACATTTAAAAAATCTCAATTTAATTTCTACATCTTTACTATGCAGTATAGCCATGAACAAGTAATGTAGATTTAGTTTTCTCATCTTCAAATGCCCTGATCACCCTACCTCACAGGGTTGTTGTGGGGATAAATAAAACTTTTATGGAAGCACTTTCCTTTGATGATATTTTATCAGCCATTAGAAATAATGTGATGTCTTACATATACAGTGATCTTTTTGCTTACAAGTATGTAGTTTTTTCACATTACTTTCCCTTTTGATATCCAAGATAGACCTGTAAGGATCATAGAGTAGGTTACAGATAAGGAAACAGCTCACAGGCTGTAACCAAAGACCTCAGCTATTCTGGGAGATTCGAATTCAGGTATCACTACAACATGCTATTTCCCAAAGCCTAGGCATTCTTGTATAAGCATGTCTGTACAGAAATAGTTTTCTCAAGTCTATAAATCAGTTTAGCCAATAAAATGTTCTTATAAGGAATGTAATAACTCAATGTAAAAGTTTGTGGTACAAACTAGACCTCTAGAGTTTAAGATAGAATTTTTAAACTAGGAAATTCCAACTTCCAAGTGTGCCTCTTTATTCTACAGGTAACGAAGGAAATGTGTCTAGAAAAGTGTCTTCCCAACAGCTGGGAATTCAGTCTAGGTCTCTTAGTTATCGTTGATTTTAGGAAAAAAATAACAGAATGATTTTAGGAAAAAATGATTTCTGGAACTACTGTGTACAGAGGTGGAGTAAAACCTGAATAAAGAAGGGGTTTTAAAAAATAGGTGGCAAGAAAGAACCAGATATGGTAAGCTAAAATGTTAAATTTATACCTGATGTAATGGGATAAGTAACAATTAACTATGAAACAGCACTCTGGTCCCACCCCTGATCTCTGATGAGACTTTTTCTCCAGCTTTATTGAGTAAAATTGACATAACATTGTGTAAGTATACAGTGTGATGATTTGATGTACGGGTATATTGTGAAATGTTTGCCATACAGTAAGGTTAACACATCCTTCACAATTAACCATTTTTTATTGGTAGGGTGTGAACATTTAAAATCTCTAGTAGAACATTCAAATATACAATACAGTATTGTTAACTATAGTCACCATGATGTATATTAGACCCCCAGAACATTAGATCCTTATACAACTGGAAGTCTTTAACGTTTGACCATCTCATTTCCCCCACCCCTCAGCTCTGGCTGTGACGAAACTAGAAAACTATAATCCCTAAGCTCCAAAGGAATTTAACGCACAGATGGGTTTAAGAGTTGCTGCAGTGGGCTGTGACTTTTAGAAATAAATGATGATTTCAGGTGAATAGTTGACTTGGGAGTATGGTTAAAAGCACAAAGTTCAGTCATACCTGAATTAAGACTGTCCCTCTTCCACTTACTAGACAAAGCAGCTGAGCCTGTTCATCAAGATCTACCTTTCAGAATTAGATGAAACACATCAAAGCATGCTACGTTGTAAAGCAATATACAAATAACTATCAGAATGGAAATGTTAAAGCAGCTAGTTCTCTTGAGCGTCTGTGAGAGATCTACATACAAAGGTTATGGGATATGTCTGAAGCCAGACGGGGTAGGAATGGCAATAGAATGAGGTTATTACCACAGATGTCAGGGCGTTCAAGAAAGACATGAGCAGTTTAGGTGCATTCAAATGAAGACTGGAGAAGGGATAATGGAGAGGTCACTTATGACTGTTAATATGTTTTGATGAAAATATGCTTAGTGTTAAGAGATGGATGATGACACTGAAGAGTATTAAACGGCTTGAGAAGTCTGGTTAGTAGTTGGGGTAGCAGGCTCATAGGATTTGCCAAGTTAGGAGTCTCTTAGTAATCAACTAGAGCTTTAGTGGCTACCATATGAGCTTTAATATTATATTTGATGATGACTATTTGCTGAAGGTAGCTGTAAGTACCTTCCTAATGACAGTAAAATTCATCTTAAAACACTGCCCTTAATATGTTAGACACTGCAAATGGCAGAAAAAACTTACAAACAGTGCAGACTGGTATTGGGAAAAGAGTCATGAAAAAGAAAAATGGCTTTGAGAGGGCTGACAATCTTGTCTGGAAGTCAGGCTTGAGTTAGCTTAAGTATTTAATGTGAGATATGTAGAATATTATTGAAAGAACGTAAAGGCAGGTTTGGGAGTGGCGAGTGAGGGGTAAAATCGAGTAAATGATAGATTGTCTTTAAAAGACCTACTTTGGCTGCTGCATAGACAAGAGTGGGTGGGTGGGAGGCCAGTTAGAAGAGTTATTTAGAAGTTGACCTAATTCTCCAAGACAACAAATGGTTAATGCATTGGGTGCTAGCATCACAATGGATAATCTGAGCTCAGGAAATTGGCAAAGTCCTAAGGAAAGCATGGCTTGTCTGGTTTACTGACAGAAATAGGAAGGTATGTGAGGATTTTATGTATGGCACTGGAAAAATGTATAGCAGTTGAATGGTGACAGACGTCATTTCATGTAAGTATTTGAGTAGGCTCTTTGTGGGGGCAGTTTAAAATGAAAAAAAAGTCATTCAATAATATAGTATCAAATCTTAAGTTTTTCCATAAATAATGCTCAGTTTGGTATTTTATGAGTTTTAATGTGGTTCTATTTGCAATTAAAACCTCTTCAGCCTTATTTCATCTTTATGAAATTCTGAATGTGGTACCTAAGGCACTTCTACTTAAAAAGGAGCCATGAGCAGCTCTGCTTCATTTTTGCTGTTATTTACTTTCCTATGGCTTTAATGATGTTTTTGAAGGCAGAGGTTTTAATGTCAGTTTATCAACAAACACTAATAGTCTGCTCATCTGTAAAACGAGATATCTGAAACAGCCAGAGGTTGGCTATTTCTCTGTCTAAACAGCCTCTCCCTATGGTTGGCTTGAAACAGCACATCATGGTCATATGGTAGTAAAGACTTCTTAAATGGCAGCTGGCTTCCACTGGAGTGAGCGTTCCCAAAGGCACAGGTGGAAGCTGCAAGGCGTGTCATGACTAGTGTTGGGTGTCACTTCTGCCCTATTCTATGGTCAAAAATGAATGTAGGTCTAGTCCATACTCAAGGGGAAGGGACCCTACTGTTCATTGAAGGGCTATATTTGGGAGACTAGCTACACAGAGAATTTGAGGATCCCACTGGGTTACTTATATTCCACCTAGGGGAAATCCAGATTTCATACTGTTTGAAGCATATATAATTTGGAGGGCTTTCTTGAAAAATGTAAGTGGCCAGTGCAATGAGAGGCCCTAAAGCTAGTGCTTAACTTTCACAGTTAATCTGCTTCTGACCCTGCCCCACTTTCAAATCTTTCAAATCAGCTATGGTAAAGGAGCAAATGTGGCTTGGGGGTCCCACCTACATTTGTGTTCTAGGATAATTTCTCGACGAGAATGAATCATGAACTTTCCCCATGCCTCACCAGAAGTGTTCATTGTTCAGATCAATATTACTTGTTCATGTGAATGTCAAGAACCCAGGTCTCCTGACTTCCTACAGTGGTTTTTCAAATATACCATATTCCACAGTATCTTAAAATTTATTTTTATTTTTTACCAAAAAAATGTACAAGTTTTTTTTTTAATCTTACTATCTTTTCTTTTCCTCTGGCTGCTCCTTAAATGTTGATGTCTTTCAAGGTTTATTTTCATTCTTGATGTCTTTCAAGGTTTATCTTCAGATGACCTCTTTCCCATAATTCCATCCCTAACCATAAGCAGTTAACTACTCCTAATCCTCTATCTGTAGCCCAGGCTTCTCTAGTTCCAAAGGTGTATGAGACATTTCTATTTGGATGTCCCATAGGAATGTCAAGATCTTTGTGGCCAAGACTTAACTGATTCCTTATTGTGATGACAGGCACTATGCAGTCATTTTCAAAAAACATATATTGAGCATTTACTATGGTCAGGCACTGGGAATACAGTAGTAACACAGACAAGGTGGCTGTGCTCCAAACAGACATTAAATAAGTAAAGTCATTAGAGAGTGTGATAAATACTATGACAAAAAAACGGTGATGAAATAGAGTAACTGGGGGAGGCCCCTTACAGGAGGGAGATTAGGGAAGACAGTTCTGCAAAGGTAGTATTTGAATTTTTTATTTGAAAGAGGAAGAAAAGCCAATCATGCAAAGTGGTGTGGAAAGAGCATTAGAGGCAGAAAGTCCAAAAGCAGGAAAAGGCTTACTTAGTAGCCTTAAAAGGCCAGAAGCAATGAAGTTAATGAGAGAGAATGGCCTAAGGGGGTTAGTGGGAAGTAGGAGTCAGATTATGCCAGGTCTTTCAGGCTACAGTAAGGAGATGGGTTTTACTGTAAAAACAAGAAGCCACTAAAAGAATTTCAACTGGAAGGACAAACTGCTAGGCATTTTTAAATAAGCAAACTGCTTGATATGTAGTGAATGGATTGTGGAGTGGAAGAAGGAAATACAATTAGGGAGTTATTATAGAAGATTCTAGAGAAAGTTTGGAATAAGGTGGTAGCAAGAGATATGAGGGTAATTAAGATCGAGTCAAGATGCAAAGTAAATTACAGAATTTGGTGATGGATTGAATTTAGGGGGTGAGAGAGGAAGAAAGCAAGGAGAGCTCCCATGTTTTTGACCTGAACACTTATATATAGGTGTTAGCATCACTCAGTCTCCAAAGGCATTATCCTCCACTTCTCCTATCCCCACTAACTCCATATCCAATCAGTCACTGTATTAGGGTTATCCAGAGAAACAGGAGTAATAGGAAGTATATCTATTTAGATATTTTAAGGAATGGCTCAGGAGATGGTGGGAGCTGGCTAGTCCAAAATCTGCACAGCATTCCAGCAGGCTGGAAACCTAGGGAAGAGCTGATGCTACAGAGTCCAAAGGCAATCTGGAGGCAGAATTCCTTTTTCCTCAGTGTTTTCTTAAGGCCTTCAACTGATTGGATGAGACCTATCCACATTATGGAGGGTAATCTGCTTTACTCAAAGTCTACTGATTTAAATGTTAATGACATAACATACAACAAAAACAGCAAAAACTAGTGTTTGATAAAAACTAGGTACCATGACATAGTTAAGCTGACATGCAAAATTAATCATCACAGTCACTAAATTCTGTTGATTTTGACCCTTAAATATTTCAGATTGGTTCCTTCTTCTCTGTTGCCATTGCCTTACTTTAGGCTTGTGTTCTTCTCATTTAATTAAAAAAATATTAACTTATGTAATAGACCCTGGGCCAAATGCTGCAGATACAACTGTGAATAAAAGATTGTGCTCTAGGGACCTTACATTCCGGCATTTCCCTGCCTCTGCCTTACCTTCTTCCAAAACATCGTTATAAATGAGTGTTTGTGTATCATTGCCTCTCACACCTTAATATGCAGACTCATCTGAGAGTCTTGTTGAAAGGCAGGTTCTGATTCATTAGGTCTGGGATGGGGCCTGAGATTCTGCATTTCTAACAAGCTCCCTAGGTGTTGTTGCTGAACTGGGAACAAACTTTGAGTAACTGGGCTGCAGAATATCTCTTGAAAGGCCATCTTTATAAAATGTGTATTTGTACTCTCTGAAAAGACAAGAAATGGGGAACAATGGTTACCACTACAAAGAACATAATGGCTGATCATTGTACATACCCTTTTATAACTTGAACGTTGTACCAAGTACATATATTACATATTAGAAAATAAGAAAACAACAGAAAATATCTGAAAATGCTCACTTCTAAAACCCCTGTAGTGGAGCCCAGTGGCCTACAGGGCAGAGTGCAGCTTAGTCTTTCTGAAGCTCTTTATTATAAAAAGTTTATCTGTTAAGTGTATCTCCAATTTCACCAGTTAGGTCAGGGACCACTTGCGTTCTTTGAGGGAAATGCAGTTGAGTACATTTTACTGGGTCTTTAAAACTCGTTTCCGCAGCGTTTACTTCAGGAAGCCTTTCATGCATCCTCCCGCTCCCCTCGCCTTTTGTTACCCTTTTACATTTAACCTCACAATGCTTCTTTTTGTTGTAGTCATCACATTGGAGAAATTTATTTATATGACTACTTTGCTAATTGTGCGTTCCTTGAGGACAAGCCTAGAATTTATGACTAGCGCAGAGTTCCGAAGTTTTCTGCGAAAGCATGAATCACGTACTGGCCTCAAGAGGCTCACAGAAAGGGAAAATCCTCGAGCACTGGAGCTCTCTTCGATCCCTTCGTGACTACCTCGAAGCAAACTTGCCAAGAGTTGAGTCCGAGCACACTGGCTGGAAAGGCTGCCAGGTCGCCGCCCTCTCCACGCGCTCCTTCCCCAGCGCGCCGCGCACGCCTGCTACCAGAAGGATGTCCCTTCCTCCAGCGCTAGACTGTACCCTCCGAGGGGTCAGGGAGGCCCGTCCACAGCCCCCACAGGAGGGCATGGCTTACAGAGCCCGCATACGAGCGTGGTGTGGTATCCGCCAGCGGCGATTAAAGTGACCGATGGGTTGGGGCGGGGCTGGAATAGGCAGGGGAGGGGTGGCGAGGACAAGTGAGGGCCTAGCGCCAGCCAGGGGACCGCCCTGCTAACTTCCCCGCACTTACATTTCCTCTCCGGGGCACAGGCTGGCGTGGCGGTCTCCAAACTGCCTCCTCTCTCTCCGACCCACTAGCGCCCAGGACTGTCCTGCGTCGCTGAGACCTGGACGCTAGGCCACGCCCTTCCACGCGACCCCCAGCTCCGCGAGCCACGTCCCACGCCCCCATCTTGCCCGCGCGCGCGTCGCTGCCGCCAGAAGGGGCGGGGCTTCGGCCTCGGCGTACAGTCAGCCACGGTCCCAGCCTGCTCCGCGCGGGCCAACGAGAGCAAATCTAGTGACTCACCTCCGCCGCGCTAACTCCTCGCTGGCTCTCCCTTCACACACGCTCACACCCGGCTCGAGATGGCGGCGGCGGCGGCGGCGGCAGCGGCGGGGGACTCCGACTCCTGGGGTGAGGAGAAGTTCCAGGGGCAGGACCTGGGCCGGCACTAGCAGACGCTAACGCGGCTTGCTCTGTCTTATAGACGCGGACACGTTCTCCGTGGAAGACCCGGTTCGGAAGGTGGGGGGCGGCGGCACCGCCGGCGGAGACCGCTGGGAAGGCGAAGACGAGGATGAGGACGTCAAGGTGGGTGCGGGCCGGGGCTCCGGGCGGCGCGGGAGCGGACTGACACCGTCGCGGGCGGGGTTGCCCGCCGAAGGGCGGGCGAGTGGACTCTGGGCCCAGGGGCGCCGCCCCGGCCTGCGGGCTATGAGTCCAGGCGCGAGCATAGGGCCCGGAGATGCCCTCTTCCCCTCCGCTCGCCGTCCATATGGGCCGGAGACGGGCAGCGTGGCCTTTCCGACTAGCTTGGCGAGAGCGGCAGCGGCCGCGGCCCCAGCCTTTCTTTGAAGGTCCGCGCCTCGGCCTGGATCCCACCCGCCAACTGGCGACGGGAGGTGACAGCAGCGGCCCGGCCGGCCCACGTGCAAACTTCGCAGTGTAGAGCTGCTGGCCAGGATGAGACTGGGAAGTTGAGGATTGAGCCCCATGACTTTTCCCATATGGAAAAAAACGCAACCCACCGCCTTTTCGAGCTCAAGTCTCCCCAGGGCCAGTAATTCACTTAATGTCCCCCAAGGTCCATTTGAAGAGTTTGAATAATTAGATGAATGAAATACTGTGGCTTAATTTTAACTTTTTTTTTCACACGAGTAGAAACAGTAAAGTGAAATAACTTTTAGCTTCCCTTCCCATACTCTGTGGTAAAAGAATGAACTGAGTTTTGAGATAGCCATAAGTTATTGGTCCACAAAGCGACCTGAAAAATGTAGTTAGTAGAGTGACTTATTATTGTACACACAAACGACGCCTAAGGATGTATGGAATATTTGGTGTTTGGAGTAGAGAGACCAGTGTTTGTTTTTTCCTATGCCTCGTAGATCTTAACCAGATGTACCTTCGTTTGTTTTTGAAAACTCATGGGAGCTCATCGTATGGCTTCAGATGACATTATGATTACTGCCTTAACAAACTTCTCAAAGTCTTTTCATACTTGTGCAGATAAAGTTTAGTATGAATTGGAAAGTGGTATTTCATGGTTTTAATTCATTTAGTGAATGTTTGGCTCTCCTGCCTTCCTCCTTTTAGCATATACTCAGAACCCTATAAATCCTTCTGCTTGGTTTGAAAAAGTTTAAGCTGGATAATCACTATTAACTTAATATTAATACTGCTTTTCTTTGGACTTTACCTTTTTCTTCTGAGTCTGATGAGGTGACTGTCCAATTTATTGAACAGTCTGAGATTCAGAAATGATGGGAGCTTTGCACACACATTGGAGTTAATAAATGGATAGCACTATTGTGAAGACACTTTGATGCTTCATTTACATGTTGTATAGACATGGGAATGGATCCTGTTAACAGCCTCATTGCAAGATATCAGTTAATTAGCTATTAGACATTGTAGCAGATTTTCTGTTTTGAGCCTTTAGTTCAGGTTTGTGCTTTCATTTTTTCTATTCATACTGGATGCAGCAGTTAAGACATCGTTGTGAAAATTGGGAATTTTATCTAATGAGAAGAAAAGATTAATAAGGAAAAGAGTACCAGAAAATAAAGTTTGAGTAGAGTAGTCTGGACTGATGTGAAGTAGACTGCCTGAGATTATTAATCTAAATGGTGTCAATCCTGATCAGTATAATTCTGACCACTTGGAACTAATTTGGAGATTTACAAGTTGTAAGGGGCCATAAAGGTCAACTTGTTCAGTCACTCTTTCAGTGCAGAATTAATTTCTTTTATACAAGTAGCTTATTTCTTTTATGTAAACCTTGAAGTTGATCTTGGAGAAGAAAGCTAAACTTGTACGTTTTATTTCTGAGTTGAAACGTTGGTTTATTTCTGTTGCGTTTCTGCAAGATTCCCAAGATATATCCATGGAATAGTTTGATTCCTGGCCTCTGGAATCAGACAAACCTGGGTTTATATTGTTGCCGTGACATTTTCTATATTTGTGGTCATAAATGAGTTTTTTAGTTTGTTTTAGTTTCCCAATCTGTGAATTGTCATTATTGGAGCTACCTCAGGGGTTTAATTTACATTTTAAATGAGATAGCCTATAAAGCATTAAGCAGAGTTCCCTGGGACTTGGTCGGCACTCAATAAATGTTAATTCTCTTTCACTTCAATATGTAGTCTTAATTTTTCTGGCTAATTGGAAGTATGCTTAGGCTTTTTAGATCTAGTATCTGGGGTTTATTTTTTGCCACATCTTATGATTTCCTAAGCTCAGAAGGAGTATGTTCTCTCCACAGTGGCTATTTACTGTGACTTTTCTTTTGAATGGAGTGACCATGTTTATCAAGCTAATTTTGCTTGCTGAGAGGTTACCGATCTAGAGTTGAATTTTGTCACTTTGGATGGTAGTAATACTAAATTCTGAATTCTGACGTTTTAGTGCCCAATCCTTTTGTAGGGAGATGCAAACAAGGCTTAGTTTCCATGAGATTGAATAATCATAGTCCTTAATATAATATGTGAACTCTTTAAGTCTTCAAAAGGTATGTGGAAACAGAACAGAGTACGTTCTTCAGTTTATGTTAGTATCTGGTGTTTAACCTTGAAGAATATAATGTCATTTGTAATGTTCTGAGAAATGAAAGGAAAAACAGGTTTTGTTACAGTAATTTGCTCCAGTAGTTTACTGTCTTTCAGTAGACATTATAGCATTTTGCTGCCCTTGACTTTTCAAATAGCTGTCTGGCAGTGGCAGAAGTGGATTTAGGTGAAACTGTAGAATTATTAATATTCATAGGGGGAAAAGCCTATGCTTTTTCCAGTTGAAAAGGTGAGAACTAGGGAGCATACTTTCCTGTCACTCTGGCTTTATTTTACTTTTCTTACTATACTGTTGTTATATACAGGCAGTGGGAGGAGTTGTTCACTTGGTATATATCACTGGACTCCTTCCCCATTGCTGGAATGATATGTAGGCTGTGTTGACAAGAGGCAGTGAGTACCTCTCCACTATAAGCAGTGACAATACAACTTCTACTCTATTTTACTAGGCTCTCAACATTTCAATAGTACAGATTAGAAGCTAGATGTATTCAAAGGGTATAGAGTTTATTTTGAGAAAACTTCTGGTTGTATTCAGCCTTCTCAGTCGTTTGCTTCTATAACATGAAATTTCTTAGAAAGAGCCTAGAGAACTGACTTAGTTGAAAACTGCTGGCTTCATTCTATCCATTAGGCTTCTTTGTGGGTTAATAGCTTTAATCTACCCAAGTAAGGACATTTTTCAAGCATTGGAAACAGCACTTCTTAAGAAAGGGAGCTATATTTCAGAGAAATGGGAGATTATTGGGAAATACTCAGAAGGCGGCATTTTGCCAGGAAACGGCTATCTTGGAGTGTGTGTTTAACTTCTTAGGAAAAATTCCAAATATATATAGAAGTAGAAAGAAAAATTTAATAAATCTATGGCCAGTCTTATTCTATATCTCCACTTACTGCTCTCCTCCCCCAGACAATTTTGAAGAAAATCTCAATTATATTATTTCAATATCCTGACAACTTTTATAAATGTAAGTTTTTAATTAGGAAACATTTGTTATTGAAAAATATTTACCTACTCTATTTGTCATGCTGATCCATTGAAAATAAATAAGCCACTTGTTTAGAGTTCAGTGTCTTGATTGTGATCTTGCTTAGCCAGGAATTTAAAATAGAATTGATTGATAATAGTTCTGAATATGAGACAGGTAGGCATTGAGATGGAATTCAACTGAGTGATAAACCATACATAGTAAGATGTCAAAAACTTAATGAATTGAGTTAAATGAATGGCTTGGCTTCCAGAGACCAGCACAGTTCTGAGATGATGAAAGGACATCTGAACTTATTTTAAAAACTGAACTTTGCTGGAAAGTCCCGCCTTGTCAGAAACTCTGTTACAGAGTTCTGAGGCCTCTCAGCAGGTCAGTACATCTTGAAGAACACCAGTAAAAGGCTTTTTTTTTTTTTTTCTGCAAGAGGTTATGCTTTATACTACTTAAAGAAAAAGGGAGGAGTATATGTTAGTGGGCTATTGCTATGGGGCAGAAGAATTTTACTGCTCTTTTGAAGCTATTTCTATTTGACGATCTATAAATATACCTTGCTTAAGTTGGAAAGCATTGTCAGCCCTGTGTTCTCTCACTGCATGTGACATTCTGTAGTTGTACATTATAAAAATGACAGACCAGCCAACTACTGGCCGCATTGTTAGAAATAAAACAGGTTTAAAATTTTTCTGGTTTGTTTTCAATTCCTAGTTCAGCTGGGAAGGTTTTAAACTTAAAAAGCAGCCATCTCTTTCAGAGAAATGGCTCAAATGATGTTGGGTGTGTATCTGTAGAACAAGAATATAGATAAGCAAGTAGTTATACAAAGCTTCTCTTCTAAGAAAACTAGCCATTTAGGAGAGCAGCTTGGGCGATTCTTTTAGAGATAAATTGGATATAATAGGTACCAATTTATTGGCTTTATTACCAAAGATTTATTACCAAAAATAATTGGGTAAGGAATTTAATTGGATATTGATAGGTAGTTTCTTGAAGCAAATAACCATTTAGAGCTTACTAAATTGTAGACTTACTCCCTATTTTAAATGTTAATTTTAGGTCTTTCTCTAGGAATCCTTTTTGCATTTTATCTGAATTTGTTGTCAGCATTTATGAAGTCCTACTGTTTACAGAAAATTGGACAGATTTAGACATTCTACTTTATGTTTACCGTTAGGGCACTTGCAAAATTTTATAACTGAGGAAACAAAAAAGAAACAAAAACTCTTTAAGTTCCTGGGGAGAGCTACCTGGCCTTTCACTTTTGGAATTATATCTATTTGGAAATGTGACCAGTCTCTTTTTGCTTATATCACTATGCTCCCTTCTTTAGGGGCTTGTCCCTGGTATGGTAGTAACTTCAGGGCAGACTTGTTTCCAGCACTCCGGGGTGAGGGCGACAGACAAGGAAGGTATGCTTTTCAATGGTTTTTTCATGAACTGAGGAGCAGATGTCATGGTAGTTACCAGGACTTGTTAGAAACTACTGCTTTTGCTACTAAAACCCTCTCTGTTGTGAAATTCAAAGTAGCCTTCTTATGTCTGGCTGCTGGGACAGTTGAACTTGGCTGTCTGGGATAAGGTTTATGCTTTGATAGGGAAGCCAGGGACAGGGATGGGGCGGGACATAGAGTTAGTGTGAATGAGATAGCAGTGATATGGGTGTGGTGCAGGTGATGTTTTACTGGGAAAAGAAATGAACATCTGCATTAAAAAAAATGCTCTTCTCTTGCTTCTGTTTTCTCTAAATTGGAGTTATTGGGATGGAGCTGCTTATTTCAGCCATACCTCTCCCCTCTTGTCCTCCTAATACCTGAGGTTTCTAGTTTCTTAAAATTAGTAGAAAACCATCACAAGCCATTTGAGGTAGGTAACTGATACAGTTGTGGCTAGGCATATCTTCTTAGGCATAACTCTTCTCTTTGATGAGATTCCTTGAGATTCCAAGGGAGTTCATTCAGAGCTAATTGAAAGGACAAATTTTGGTAGGGAGGAACTAGTTCCCAAATAGTTATTTTATACTTCAGGGCTCAGGTAAAAAGTCATACGTTTACCATGACACTTTAAAGGAACTTTGGTCTATTGAGAACTGGTTACTTCACTGTTTTTCACTGAGATTGTGGGGTAGCTATCTCTGAGTCTTAGTGTCCTTGTCTGTAAAATGGGGATAACACCATTTTTTTTTCCAACGTATATACACATTTTATTTTAAAAAGTTTACAGTTTTCATTATACACAACTATTAAGAGGTTATAGTCAGAGGAGGCATTTGTCCTGTTGACAGAAGTGTCCACTAGATCATCACAATGCAAGGAAAAAGGTGGAAGGGAGGTAACCTTTTGTGAGGGTTAACTGTGTTACTTAACATGAAAGCCCTTTGCACAGTGCAAAGTAAGCACTGCGTAAATGCTATCATTATTATCATCACTATTATCAGTAGAGAGTTGTAAATATGCACCCCCTGGAAGTAAGCAAATGCTGCTCCTGTCTGAAGCACTGCCGAAGCAGCATATCACTCACAGACCCGGCTCTGCTATGTTCTCTGAAGATTAAAACAACAACAAAGAATGCCTGGTAGTTATTTTTTATTTTTAGCTCTCTGGTTCCTTCTGTACTATGGTGTATTGATACAACGACTTAAGTAAACCAGCAAGGTAATGCAAATATTTGCTCTCTAATTTCTAACTCTAGTATCTCAGATGTCCAAAACAGTGACTAGCTCGTTTGCTTTTTAGTCTGTTAACTCTGAACTGTGGGTTAAATTGCCAAGGTAAGACGATTATAAAAATATTTTTACTTTTATACAAGGTCTTCCTACTCTACTTGAAGATCCTATGGCCAACTTAAATTAGGATTTTTTCTTTGGTGAACTTAGATTTTTAAGAATCAAGGCTTGGTTAGTTTATATACCTAGACCGATTCAGGTTTATGATGTCTTGTTATAAAACCAGAATCTTGGTGTCATAGTTATGACACATTAGTCAGCCTCTGCATCTTCCAGTAGCGTCAGGGCCTCCTGCTCTGCATCTGCCTTCCTGTGGCTCAGCTTCAAATGGCGTGTCATAGTGTGCCTGATAGTTGCTGAGACAATGACTAGGCTACCTATAGGTTAAAGCCCTACTTAAATATAGTGCTGTCTGTCCTTAACCTCAAACCTTGTAAATTCTGTGGAGCCTTTAGAAAATTATTTGGTAAATCAGTTTTTTTTTAGTTCAGTGACTGTCTTAGGCAAAGAAAAGACTGAATATAGATCCACCTTAAAGTGCCCCACCCAAGTTAGGAAGTGTATTCCATGAAGCTGTTCTTCACTTCCCGACTCCTCTTAAATATTGTGCTTAAGTATTATGTAGATTTAATTCATTAACCAGGATTGTGTTGTAGGGAATATTGCTTGAAATAATTGAGCCATTGGCTAGAATGTTGGCTGTTTTTACATTTGGGAAGGTAATTATAAAGTCCTCAATTTATTATTTTAAAACAACTGACTTTAAGAGAGGCTGTAAGTTTGGTTCAGTTGTTGCCACTATTCATATTATACTCTAGAGGCTTAGCCAGTGCAGTTAGATAAAAGAAATCAATTGTTAAGACATAAGAACTGGTAAAGAAGTACTCACTTGTTTGCAGATGATATTATAGTATACCTGGAAAACCCCAGAGAATCAATAATAAAACTTAAGTGATAAATTAATTCAGCAAGAGAGCAGGATCTAAAATTAACATATGAAAACTAATAACTTTTCTATACACAAATAATAACCAGTTAGAGGACATAAAAGAGAAAAAAAAAGCTATTTACAGTACTTAGCACAGAATATGAAATACCTGGGAATAAACCTAAAGAGAAATGTGCAAACCTTTAAAAGACTTGAACAAATGGAAAGACAGCCCTTTTTCTTGGCTAGGGCAGCTCAACATAATGATGTTAGTTGTCCAACATCAATTTATAAATTTAATGCAGTACCAAAAAAATACCAACAGCCTTGTTTCTAAGGAGTCAGACAAGTTGATAATAAAGTTCACATGGAAAAGGAAATGTGCAAGAAATATTAATGGAAGTCCTGTTCTTTAGGATAACTGGGATGATGATGACGACGAAAAAAAAGAGGAAGCAGAAGTAAAACCAGGTGAGCCACTGGGGTTCCTCCATTTTTAGTTTTATATCTTGCTGAGCATCTGGTATTTATGTTAAGACAAATGATAAAATGCTCACAAAATTGAAAATTTTGGTTTTTAGAACCCAAGCATCTTCCATTCCCACTTTATTCTTTATTCTTTTCTCCCTGTGTCTCTTGTCTCCTCTCAAAACATACTCATTAGATACCTCCTGTTTTTCTGTTGAGTGCTATTGTTAGGAGGAGAGAGTAGTGTGTGGCATCATAGTTGTATGATCTAAGTCCTGCCTAAAGGACTGTGGTGAAATATGAAGGGAGATGTTTGGACTTTAGGAGTCAGGTTAGAAAGGAAAAAGGAAGAGTCCCAGAACTTGTTAATTCTCATTTGCCAGGAAATCACCATATAAAATTGGAACTGGGAGAGATTTGATCTCTTGAAGTATACAAGTGTCATGTCTATCTCATCTATAAACTGGAAAATATTCAAGATAACTGATTAAAACATTCTTTACTTTCAGAAGTCAAAATTTCAGAGAAGAAAAAAATAACAGAGAAAATAAAAGAGAAAGAACGGCAACAGAAGAAAAAACAAGAAGAAATTAAAAAGAGGGTAAGTACTATTCATTTTCTAAAATACAGAATTCTCACATAGTAGTGCTTCAGTGTCTTAACAGGCAGCAAATGTTACCTAGAAATTAGAAGTGCTTTATAAAGACTTTAAATTGAGACCATCAGATAAGTGAATCCCAAACTGAATTTTTGGTTTTTGCACGAAGAAACCAAACCCAGCAGCTTAGAATGCCTTTTTTCACAAACATTCGAGAACAGTCAGGATTGTGTAGTGACCACTGTCAGTGATTTTTTGCCAGTGCCTGCAGTTCTTTCTAGTTGTGAGTAGTCTTTATTTGCCATGTACTTACTGAGTGAAATACAAAACGCATTCGTTTCTCTGCCATGTAATATGTGTTTTTGTTCTTGATTATCTGGAGCAAGGTCAGGAATAGTAAACAATCGAAAAACTTAATTGTTTTTTTTTGATAGAAAACAGTTACATGATTCAAAAATCAGTATTAAGCCCTCCTAAGGCATCACTCATTTATCCTGTTCTCTCCCTCTATCCTATAACTAAATATTGGTTTCTTATGTCTCCAGGGTGTCTTTACATATTTGGATACAACTTTATGTTCTTAATTTTTTTAAGTTTTCGTCTTTATTTCATATATCATGGAGATCTTTCCATATCAGATTATAGAGTGCTTTCTTATTTTTTCTTCTCATTAAGAAAAATTTCAAACATAAAAGTAGAGAAAATAGCATAATGAATAATCGTACACATCTCCTAAATTTAATATTTTGCCGTATTTGCTTCATCTATTCTTTTTTTCCTAAAATATAATCAAGTAACATTATGCATTTTACAATTGTCTCAAAATGTCTTTTATATATGGTTTGTTCAGACAAGGACCTTGCCTTGCATTTGGTTGTTAATGTATCCTAAGTCTCCTTGAGTGTCTCTTTAAAATGATGTTGACTTATTGAAGAGAATAGGCCAGTTGTCTTGTAGAACATCCCACCTTCTAGATTTGTCTGATTGCTTCCTTATAGTCGCAATTTCCTGTAACTTGGGAGTTAAATCTAAAAGTTTGATTGGATTCATATTAAACACTTGGTCAGAGTATTTTAGAGCTATTGCTGTGTTTCATATTGTATCACATCACATCACATCAGGGTCATGTAATGTCTCTATTAGAGATCCTAAAATTGATCACTGACTTAAGGTGGTAACAGCCTGATCCTTCTCATATAAAAATATTCCTTCTTACAAGTAATCCAGTTTCACATCAGATTCTCACCCAGTAGAGAATGTATCATTGATGATCATTCCCTAATTATTTCATTAGGTATTACAGAGTGGTGATTTTTCTATTCTATGACTTCCGTTTTTTTTACTGGCTGGCTTTTCTCTTTGTTATTTGGTTACTTTGAATATGGTTTGTACTAGACAGACAGAGTAAAACCTTAATTTTAACTACCGATTTTCAGAGAAAAGAGGGGATGTAATAACTTTAAGTGGTGAAAAATGAGGGAATATTATGGGTTTATTTTTTAATTTATGAGTAAACTTATGAACTTACAGGTTTTTATAAATTCATTGTGTTTTACTAAGATAGAGTGATTTTTTTTTTTTTTTTGATGCTTATATTGTCTCAACTTTGACCAGTAGGAGTCCCTTTAAATGGTTCCTATCTTCATCCTTGAGAGAGAGGGAGGGAGAGGGAGGGAGAGAGAGAGGGAGAGAAAAAGGGAGAGAGGCGGGGGAGAGAGAGATATCAATCATTGGTTCATATTGATATTTTTTCTTATTCTGACAGTCCTGGTTCCTAAGAATGCTAACATAATTGTTTTCCTTGAAATTCTTTTTGGGCTTAGAATATATCCTACTAAGGATGTATAATTATGTCCTGGGCTCTAAAGGCATTTGAATTATAGTCCCTGTGTCATTATGTCTAGTTTGATATACATTTTGTTTGTTTCTTTTCAATGTTAAGGTTTTTATTTCAGTTTTATTTTTTAATCATGAAATATGTTCAGAGGTCAAAAGTTGTATAAATTGGATCTTTCTTGGTCATTGCAGTTAGAATTATACTGTTGTATCTTGATACTAGTTTCTAACTTTAGGTTAGTTTAAGTGTACTCTGTTTATCTTAGGCCAGGCATTGAGTTCAGATATATTTAGTTTTGATGCAGGAAATACTTAATGACATCCAGATCTAAGACAGTTAAGTGGAGGTATTTCCCTTTTTCTTTCTAGAAAGTGTTCAGAGATTTCCTAATTTGGTTTAATGACCTTTCTCATTTCATTTTCTCCCTGAGAATAAAATGATCTGTTTCAGAAGTGAACTTCTGTATCAAAATCTTCAAACCGTACAGGCATGAATAACCATGAATGTCAAATTCCTTTCACTTTTTTCAGTTTCGATAAATATTATTAAAGATTTCTCCTCATAGTAAAAGTAATACTTATTTGTTGTAGACAGTTACATCACAGTATATATACAAATGATGCACACTAAACTGCTGTCATCTCAGAGGGGTGTGATTGGGCAATAAGTGACAACTTCTATAGTGTTTTTAAATTTGTTACGATGACAATATTACTTTTTTAATAGTACAAAGTAATAGGAAAAGATTGAGGGGAAATGTTTTTCTAATTCTTTAAAAAACATTTTTTATGTCTGCATAGTATTGTCATGTGGATACGCCATACTTTAACCATTCTGGTGAACAAATAGTTTTTTCTAAATTTATTTGAATTGACAAATAATACCTTATTGGACATCATCCTTGAGGTTAAAATTTAAGTGCATCTTTGGTTTCTTAAGATAAACACCTAGAAGTGGAATTATTTGATTAAAGCATATAAAACTATTTTAAGACTTGTACATATTACCAAAGTTGTCCTAGGAATTCAGCGTTAGCCGCAGTATGTGAGAATGCCATTTTCACTTCGTCTACAATCTCCTTATTTTTAAAACAGGCTATAGCTGTCCCGTTATCGTAAGCTGTGTTAACCTTCTGTTACCATAGGCAGGTTGCTTAACTTCTCTGTGCCTCAGGTTTTTTTCCTGTGACATTTGGATAAGAATTTCTAAAGTGTTTAGAAGAATGCCAAAATACAGTACGTAAACGCTTTTAGGTGTTTGCCACTATTTTTGTGTGCTTATAAAAATTTCCATATAATACAGATGTACTGGGTCCACCCATCATAATCCCAGCCCTTTTAAAATTTCATTTGTCTCATTTTAGTTAGAAGAACCTGAAGAACCTAAAGTGCTAACACCAGAAGAACAATTAGCAGATAAGCTGCGGCTAAAGAAATTACAGGAAGAATCAGACCTCGAATTAGCAAAAGAAACTTTTGGTAAGTGGGAGTGTGACTGCAGTGCAGTATCGAGGTTCCAACTGAATACTGTGGAAGTCTTACTAGTTATGAAAGTTCAGAAAACACCTTTTTTGAAGAAGCATGATACTGGCTAATTTAGATATTAGCAAGCAGTTTTTATTCTCTTTATATTTGAGATATTACCCAAGGTAGAATGAGATACACATTCAGATTCTTGAATAATTTATTTGAGTATCAGATAAAAGATTATTAAGACAAAATGTCATTGGACCCTCATAAAGTATACTGCTGCTTTAAATGTATTCGTCAGCTGGATGAAATATGGTTGAAACGTGACTGTCTGTAGCGTTGAGATTTAAATACTGAACTGCCTGTAGGGCTGTCCTGTTGTCTTTTAAGTCTGGATAAGACTTAGACAATAGCATGCTGGTCTGTGGGGGCATTCAGCTTTAGCTGTGCTGTCTTGTACTCAGGATAATTTCTTTCTTGCAACCCTTGTCCTCACCATGCCCTATCTTTAGAAGGCTTTCATTTCTTTGTGCCATGCCTGCAGCTATGGTTAGTGCATGAGATAAAAGACCTGTTCAGGATCTTGTAAATAGTTAAGTTCAGAGTGTTCTATGGGGAGAGTTACATGGCACAGAGGGTAAAAGAAACATGGCCAGAAAAATAGTTAAAAACTCTTTGTTTAACCAAGTTTGTTGTTCTCATTGCCTGTTGAGTAGTTTGCAGAGTAGATCATGTTGAAACAGTTAAATAACTTTGAAATTGAAACCTAGAGCCACAAAGGATCTAGTTTCCCCCTGCCTTCCCTTTTTTAAAATGGATCAAGCAGGCTGACTGCAGTGATTATTCTGCCTTTCCATGAGAAATGTGACCTTATATCTATCTCAGTGAGATGCTAGCAATCTCAAGTTGCTATGTATGCTCCTGTGCA
The DNA here is from genome assembly GCF_000151845.1 of Pteropus vampyrus. Classification (NCBI taxonomy): domain Eukaryota; kingdom Metazoa; phylum Chordata; class Mammalia; order Chiroptera; family Pteropodidae; genus Pteropus; species Pteropus vampyrus. Next base: position 9,490,974 of record NW_011888800.1, read on the forward strand.
CTGATGTGTGCTTGGAATGTCTTAACTGCACTCATCTCATTACAGAGGGCACTCAGCCATTATCCTGTGTCTTCATAAGATAGTAAAAGCCACCATGTGTTTATTAAAGAGAAGGATTTATGCAGTACCCATAAATCCTAATATAGGACACCAGTTACAGATTAAAAGGCAAAAACATGCATTCATACAGTCATCATTTGGTTAATAGGATTTCAGTGTTGTTTCTCATACTTAAAATACTGAATCAGTGATACTGATAATAAGTAATTTACTTGACTATTGTGGAGGCTATGGAAGCATACTGTCTCTTAGACTAGAATTCTTTTAGGACAGATTAATTTTTCCATTGGGATTTAACATGTGGTTCATTAGCTGGATACTTTCACAGGAACCATCTTTTTCTTTATTCCATCTCTCTTCACTTTACTATAGGCTGTTCTTGGACAAATGCTGAAGAGCATTCTTTTGTGCCAAGGCCTCTTTTGGCAATCTTAGTGAACCTTTGGGCCCCTTCATCATATGATGTTTTTAAATGCATAAAATAAAACAGAGGATGTTACTTATAAAGAAACCTTTAGATTGGAATAGGTATCAAGATATTAAAATAATTTGTGATAATTATGTGCTTCTTAATGCATTAAATAAGATCTAGGGCAGGTTTAATAAGTTAATGTAATTTGAAAGTAATGATGACTGAACAGTATTTCAAGATATCCGCGACAACTGTAATATGATACAAAAGTATCTGATGTCTAGTGGTAGCAGTCTGGTTTCGCTAGTACCACTGTGATTTTTTTGCCTGTTAATAAAAATGGAAGGAAATACTAAATTAGAGGTTAGTAAAAATAAAGCAGTAATCTTTTTTTCTGATCCAAATTCACAGACCCTCTGATTTCTGTTCAAGGACTCCAGTGGACTCAGATTAAAAATCTCTCCTTTGGAATGAAATAGCAGAATTATTCAGAACAGCTAATTGGTTTATAAACTTTTCAAAATCTTTCTGATATTTTAAGTGTTCCCTTTCTCTTATAGGTGTTACTAATACAGTTTATGGCATAGATGCTATGAACCCATCTTCAAGAGATGACTTCACAGAGTTTGGAAAATTACTAAAAGATAAGATTACACAATATGAAAAGTCACTATATTATGCCAGTTTTTTGGAAGCCTTAGTTCGAGATGTTTGTATTTCATGTAAGTATTTCTAATCTCGTTTCTCTGTGGATGGATTTTAATAAGGCCACATCATACTCAGGAGAATAGAGGTTGACTTTTGAGGTGGGGGAGTGGGGTGGGAATGCTATAATATAGACCGGGGTCCCCAACTTTTTGGTACCAGGGACTGGTGCTCCTATGAGAATCTAATGCATGATGATCTGAGGTGGAGCTGAGGCAGTGATGCTAGCACTGGGGGGGTGGCTGTAAGTACAAATGAAGCTTTGTTTGCTGGCCTGCCACTTACCACCTGCTGTGTGGCCCTGTTCCTAACAGGCCACAGACCTGTATTGGTCCATAGCCTGGGGGTTGGGGACCCTTGATATAGATTTAGGATTTGCTTTTGTTAGCAGTTAACTGTGGGATGTTTTTCTGTGAATATACAATGAGTTTGAGTGATTTTGTTCATTTTTTGAGACTGCTTTCATGTTTTTATAATGGCTTCCCAAAGAGACATCTGAGGTTTGTTGGCATAGCAGCTAATAAAACTCTTATTCTTTTATCTAATTAGATCTTGAAAGGGGCTAGGAAGTGTCTTTTGGAGAAAATGCTGTCTGGGCATACAAGATTTTATTGCTGAGACCAGCAATAAACAGCAAGTGTCTTCATTTTACAAATGAGGAAGCCTGTGACCAGGTGCAGTTGCTCAAGAGAGCTGGCACCTATTCTCTGGGTCCATGGGTGTGGTGCCATGTCCTGAGAGGAGTCACATATTTTAGGGGTAGGGTGTGTGGGAATGACAACCAGGGGTGGTGCAGCACTAACGTGGAAAGGACTGGTTTTGCTAGTATTTACTATTTTTAAGATTGAGAAAGATGAATTGTATATAATGGGTTTTAAATTAGTTTTGAGAAATTACTAAACTGGGGGTTCTGAATTTGATCAGTGATATAGACCCATAGTTGGTATTTTTCTACATGTACTATTTTCCTGTTTTAAAAGGTGCTCTCAAATCAAACTGACCACTTTTTTGGTAGCTAAAAACTGGTGTCTGTTTTCAGCTTTATATTTTTATAAAGATGGAAGGATATGTTGTCTACTAAACGGGCTTGTCTCCTGGTAGGACACTGAGATTTCTGAGGTATCTATTTTAATTCTAGTTCCTATGCTAGAAAATGGAGACCCCAGGGGGTGGGAAGTTGTCACCTGTAGGTTTAAGAATTTTAGTTCCATATTCATTTAGCCACTCTTCACGGGACATCAAGGATGTGTTATGGGAGGGTATGGTTATCCTCTGCGTGTTTAGATGGGATAAGGAAGAATGGTAGGGAATATGGTGAACTATAAAGACATTTCTAGTTTCTTTGAGCACTGGTGTCTTGATAATTGCAGGTCATTATAAATTTTTATTGCTGGATTTGCCATTTTACTTTTAAAAGGGCTGATTTGAGAGCTTGGCCATAGACTGAATGATTTTTTACTATGTTCTGTCAGGAGAAATTCATAACCTTTTCAAAGTTACTGAAGTTAATGATAGATAAGTTAGATTTCTCATAACATGGGGAAGAAGGTATATTTCGCTTTCATTTATTCCAAAAATGCTTAAAAATCGATGGTATACTTTTTTTTTTCCTTAGTGGAAATCGATGACTTGAAAAAGATTACCAATTCATTGACTGTGCTTTGTAGTGAAAAACAGAAACAAGAAAAGGTAAGAGCAAGCTGTGTTAAATTAGGATGGCAGTATGGGCATAATAATCTCAAGTGTATAAAGTAGGAGCCCGACCCCCAAAATTTAGAAGTCTAGCAATTCACTAGTACTGTTTAAATTGGAATAGAACAGGAACGTGAATGCCATTAGTTTCCTTTTGTTTACAGACATGTTCACAATCTTTTCTGAATTAATAATAGAAATTGCCCTGGGTTAGGTCTGGGATCTCCCTTAGAGAACTAAAGTTTTTCTGGGACCAGAGGCTTTGGTATCTCCATGAGGGTTGCTATACCAGATAAGATGCCCATGGTAGATAAAGTCTCATAAATTAACTCTCTTTTACCTTTAGCAAAGCAAAGCCAAAAAGAAGAAGAAAGGTGTGGTTCCTGGAGGGGGATTAAAGGCCACCATGAAAGATGATCTGGCAGATTATGGTGGTTATGATGGAGGATATGTACAAGACTATGAAGATTTCATGTGACATTTTCTCTTCTCCTGGTGTTTTTCTGTTGCCCACAATCCCTTCAACATGTAGCACAACTTCCTTTCCTTTCAGTTCTGCCAAATGCTACAATCAGAAGTGCAGTATCTTTTGTGCTGGTTATTTAACCCCTTGACACTTAGGTGCTAATGTGCAAAAGAGGGAACTTGGATCTTGCTGCCAAGGGGTTAAAATTGGGAACCTCAGTTGCTACTAAATCATAGTTAAAAAAAAAAAAAGCCTAATAATGTTGTCATTGTTGCTATTTGATTCTATAGCAGCAGTCACTAAATTGGAAACAAAGGCTGCAACATGACAAAAAATTGTGTAGTATTTACCAGCACCATTCAGTAATACAGCCTTAACCATACCTCCTTGAACTACTTCATAACTTGTCAAGAAAAGCAGTTTGCAGCCAGGGCATGTGGTGTGCACCTAGTATTAAAATTGCTTTGTCTTAAAATTGAGCGTGAGGATATTAAAAATACATTGTGAAGAAGACTGCTTTATCTCAGTGAAGATACGGCGGCTGAAAAGCACTAGTCTGATACTTAAAAATTAAATGACCAAAACCCTCCAACTTTGAAGCTGAAGAAGGTAAACCTCTCCGTTATTGCATTACAAGTTGTGGAATCTCTTGATTGCATAGACTGTCTAGCTGAACAGACTATTTTACTGATGGAGTGCTTCAGATGGGGGATGGAAACTGCCTGTTTATTTGCCTAATTTAAGTGTCTGAGAAACAAATCTTCTTTGTTCTCCTAGGCTGCAGTGGAACAACTTTAAACAGGGTTTTGGCATTTCCTTTCCTTTATAAAACATGCTCAGCAAGCTGCACCAGTTAACTACAGTTTGGTAAATTGTTATGTTAACAATTATGACATCTGCAATGTTTTATAAAGCAACTAATTTAATAAAATCACTATTGTGAGGACTTAAATTTTGTGTTATCTCCCAAGAGATATTTTTGGAGAGTATAGAACCACAGCTCTTGGGACTAGAGTTCTCTATATATTTACAAAGTTTAAGAAATGATGAGTAGTTACAGCTTTAAAACAAAAATGATTTGCCAGGCCCTTAATAGTGTTACCCTAGAGCAACAAAGGCATAGAGCTGCCTTCCTCTTATTTATTTGGGGGAAATTATTTGGTTATTTAGATACTGAGGCCTAATTAAGTTCCTAGAAAAACTATTTATTTGGAGTAACTGAGCTTATAACTCAGGTTATAGCTATAAGCATAGATTAATCTTTATTACATATTTTAAGCAATTTAACCAAATCCGTGGTTGGATTCTTTTTTGTTTTTTTGTTTTGAAACTATCACACTCAAAAGCAGGGACAGAACAAAAAATGTTTTAAATTTCTCTTACAAAGTAGGAGCCTCAATCAAAGCTCTGTAGACCACTAAGTGGAAGACAGGACCATCCAAATTATTTGAGAAATTAACAAAGCAGTGATTACACAGCAATAATTACAGCAAATAAAGATTGTTTTAAGGCTGACAAGGGCTAAGATTTCCTTAGCAGTTGATAACGACATGCACTGAATTTAAATCTATTTTATTATAGAGATCAGTTTCTAAGTAATGAAAATGTATCATCTGTTCCTTCACTGTGTAAATAATATTAAATTCCTTTAAAACTGGAATCTGCAGGCACAGGTATTCTTTAATCAATATTTTATCATCTCCTAAAGTAGAAGCCAGCCTGAGGAAGATGGAACTTTTGCTTTTCATACCAAGAGAGGAACAATCACTTTTGAAATAGGAATTTCCTTGTGAAAACTTTCATTCTTTACTCACTATTCACAAAGGACTGGTATGATCAATTCTGGGGTTTTATAACTTGGACAGCAAAGATTCCCCAATGCATTATTCTACTCTGCTCACAAACAGCTGTCAGTGCCTCATTTTAGTACAAGAAAACAGGTACCTATCTTGGCAGTAACCATGCTCATGTCATTGAACCCATCTAACCTGCTAGCATGTCCTTTAGACAGCAACCTGTCTGTGGATCCTTCAGAAGCACATTTACAACATCATAAAATCTGTGTTCGTATGCCAGCTTGTAATACAAGTAGACATCTTCACAATATGTAAGTAACTTCTTCAGGTTTTTCACAACTGTGTCAGTAGGTTGATGTTGTTTATATCTAGACAAACATAAGAATGTACAGGTTAAGGTACTGTATTGTATCTTGAGTGAGGGCTGTCAGCTCTGACATGAATCCCTACAAAGGAGATATTAGATAGAGTCTAGAATTTATCTAAGACTAACATTAGGGGATACCTGATGAATACTGAAATTACTTCATTAAAAACGAATATCTTAATGCTCACCTTAATTAGAATAAGTTCAGTGCTCCAAAGGAGGACCTATGATGTTTAGTTTCTGGCACCTCAGGCAAGCTGAGTAGCTGTCCTCCCATAATAAGTACAATATACACTATAAGCAAACTTCTCATTCATCTGTTTGCATAAATGTGTTAAAGATCTTGTTCTCTTGGGGATTCCTGACATCTCTTTGTCATCTCAAGCAGAGAGGTAAGCTATAGGCATGTTATACTTAGCCATAAAATTTTTACCCATGCCTTACCTAAAGCAGGGGCATTTTAGTACTTACTTTTTTGAAATCTCTTCAAATATACTGGAATTTAATAACTTTTGCTGCTTAAATTCTTCCAAGTAATTAAAGTCCCCTTTAAGTATCACTTGTTGGTATAGAATTTCAGCCCAATCAGGAACAAAGTCATAGGCCTCAGCTACAATAGAAGCCTTAAAAGGATGGAGGGAAGGAGGACACCATTAGAGCCTATTTGATGTAACTGAAGGCAAACTGTTCTGGAAAAAAATACCATATACTTACTTATACAGTGAATGTGATCAAAGGCTCTATGTATCAAAATTGGTGGAAAGTTTGGTGTTAGACATTTCCCTTCGACCCCTACAACCTTTCTTCAGTGTTTTTAATCTTCCTCACAATGGGTTCATTAAACAATATTTTCCCACTAACTCAGCTGTGTAAAGAACAGTGAAAGGGCTTACTCCCTGATAACCATCCTTCATTAAAGAGCCAGAAGCCCTGATTCCTATGCTAACACAGGTGCACCATTATGCAAAATGCTGGGGCAAAGGGATGCTTACAGAATCGCTAACAGGATGGTTCCTCTGAACCTCTAAGGAGCAGAAGCTTCTGCTGGCCTAACAGTGTGTCTCACTATTCAATCTTTGTCCACACAACATCCTAGTAAGACATACTACCATAGAAAGGCGATTTCGTATGTGAGACCGTTAAGAAGAACAGAACTGTCTTGGTTCTGTCCCTAGGCCTGAGAACTTAGGCAAGTCACTCAACCTCTGAGTCCCATGGGAGGAACAGCAGGAGAGAATGTTGGCAGTGCTGGCTAGATTTTTTCTTCCTTGCTCACCTGGTAGAACCGAGGTAGGGCCATGATGCAGTCCATCAGCCTGTGGCGGCCCAGGTTGATGAGCATTGTGTTTTGGCCAGTGTTCAGAAAGTGAATCTGCAGTGTTAGCAACTTGGTGAGCCGGTGACAGTGCAGGGCCTGGCGCACGCAGGAGTCCTGAGGGACAAGGATAGAGGGAGGCACAGGTAAAGACTTGCCATCATCTGTTTGAACCCTCCAGTAATGAACTTACCCTTTCAGTCCCCAGTTGGCCCATGACTCCTTCCCCCTTCACTTGGAAGAGCCCAGGGACAAAATAATCCCTACTGTAGACACCAAGCTCCAAAGCCAGTCCAGAATAAGACTATGGTTACCTTGGCATAACTTTCTGCTGCATCCAGCATCAGAGTGAGGGCTTTTAACAGCAGCTGCTTCAGTTGGTGCCCGTCCTTGAGGCTGTCCTCTGCAGGAGAGTTAAGGAAACTTGTTGGGTGTGTCTGACTCCCAAGGTGGCTACTCTCCGCTCAGAGTGTTCGTGGGCTGGACTAGAATTAATCCCAGCTCGTGTTCACAGGGAGGCAGATATGTCTCACTTAGGTAAAAGGTATTAAACCAGAAGCGCATAGGCTATAGAGTAGGATTCAGTGCCCCATTTAGTTCATTTTTCTCTGAAACATCAAGACTGACATATACAGCATCAATACATTGATTACTAACATGACATCCTGGATGCACAGGCTACAAGAGGGACAAATGTCTTCCAAATCTCCTATCTCCTATGTGCCCAGATGGGGCTCCACTGAGCGGCTGTTAGAAGCTGAGGTGGGTGCTAGTCAATCTCATGTACTCTTGCCCTTTTTTAGCCCTAAGAACCTTCCCTGGCCAGAATCACTGCCCTGGGGGTACTGCAGTGACCTTTGCTCACCCCAAGGCTGAGACTCAATCAGTTTCAGTTGGATGCAAGCAGCTGCCTCATGGTTCTCCCCGATCTCCCTGCACATGCTGAAGCACAGGGCAATCATGTTGTGCTTCTCACTGTCCCCAGGGCGGCAACGTTTGATGTAGTCGAGTAGGGCCGTCTTCAGGGTACCACTCTGCCCAGAAAAAAAAGGGAAATACCAAGGTCTCAACCAGGGACTGCACTGCAGGAAGGGCTGGCTAAGTCCCTTGGTGCTGAAAGTTCCTTAAAACTTCCCAAGAAAAAGGAAAAGACAAAATGTGAATCTAATGGTTTATGCTATCCTGAGTATAAGGAAACAGGTACGTACTCTTTGCTGGTGAAAGTGTGAACGGTAAAACCTGTCAGAAGGGAGAAGCATTAAAAATGTGCACACAAGCTATTCTAACAATTCCATTTCTAGGAATTTATCCCTGAAGAAAGCAAAGAAAAGCACTAAGATGGATGTAACAAAGATATTTAGTGCCAAACAATTAGAAATAATCCAGATGTCCAAAATAAGGACAAAGACAATACCATATAGTAGCCATTAAAACTGATGCCGATTTGAGAAATATTCATGACATGCTTATACTAAGTGAGAAAAGGCGGCTACTTCATATCTGGACGACAAAAATTTTGTTGAATACGTATGTATATATGTTTATGGGTACATGTGCAAGGAAAGGGCCTATACCAAATTGTTAGCAGTGGCTGTCTCCAGATGGTAGACAGACACAAGAGGGCTTTTTTTCTGTGTTGTTTTCCAAGTGTCTTACATTGAATATGCATTACTTTTGTAATCAGAAAAAAAGTTATTAAAAGAATATTTAAATGCAGAAACAAAAATGCCTCAAAAATAATTTAAATACCCTTTGAGAGACCCTAAAGATGTCCAGGACTTGCTCCTCTCCTTATGACTGGACTGGTCTGTCTTAAAACTAGCCCAACAGTAAGGAGAGTTTTTCTCCTTTGTCTCTTAATCTTGCTTGGCTGGGCCCAAGTTCCCAGAAGCCGAAAGGGTACCATTTTAAAATCTTCAGTAAAATGGGCTGAAGCAATGAATCAGCCAAATGAATGACTTGGAAAAAGGCTCTGTGAGTGACATGCTAGGTGTCGTATAGTATGCTGAGGATAGACAAGTACCCAAAGGCCTGGCAAGTCAAGCCTTTGCTTCCAAGCCTCCTTCCTGGTTGTCATGAACAGCTCCACAGCCTTCCAGGCCCAGGCTTGGCATTCAATTCCTAATAGCTCTCAGCAACACATTTTTTCATGGTCCCTTGAAAACTCTCCACTCTAAAAGCTCTCAGTCATGGCCTTCTGAGCTGGTCAATCCATTCATGGCTCTCAGAAAAGGCTTTTTGCTCCGGTCACAGGTGACAGAGCTGAGATGGAGATGCACAAACTCATTTTCTTCACTAGCATCTGTCAGCATAATCGATAGCTGGTCTTAACTCTATAACCTTAAGCTACTGGTTACAGTATATATCCTACGGAGGTCCTTAATTTCCTCCCTCCATATCCCAGGGGTCCACCCTGACTGAGATTATTCCCAAGAAAGTCTGAGACTCCTGAATGTCAATAGTACATGTCATCTGGAACTCAAAATACTGTACACCTACTGGATCCAACTTCTTCCTCATCAGCACTTCAAAGTAGTGTTTTTTATGCAGCAAATCAAATATGTATGTCATCTCGTTGTACCTTCCAATGCCAGTGAGAAGACGCACCTGTAAAGGGGGAGGACAGCTTGCATCAGCATCCCCTGGAGTTCTCCAAGCCAGACCACTACTCTCATCAAGGTTGCTTTCAGATGCCAAGCTCCAGAGGGAGAAGGGCTAATGGCCAGGCTCCCGTGCTTAGAGCTCCCTCTCCCATGTGCCCAGTAAAGGGCTGTCTCAGGGGGATTCAGAAATGCTAGTCATTGGGCTGTTCCCTCCTGTTGTCTCTAAATGTGACTTATCAAGTGCTGGAGTGCCATCCTCCTGGGCAAGCACTCTTGCCCTTCTCACCACTCCTTATTGCAGTGCCTGATGGCTTGCTCAGCCACTTGGGTCAGTTTCAAGCCTAGAGTATTTAGGGAGGCAGAGGCTTGACTTGTCAGCTCATTTCAATTGAGATAAGGTAGGTCTGAACTTTGTTTTGGGGGGAAATACAGTTGTCTGAAGCCCTCTAGAAAAGCTAACTGCTTTGGCAAGGTGGGTATGACAGCACTGGAGCCTGGCAGAGATCCTCTCAACTTCTTTGGAACAGTCTAATTTTGACAACCTGGAGCAGAGGGCTGAGCTGTCCAGCTAGCTACCAAATAGGTCATGATATCTAGATGGGCAAATTCCCTAAGACCACATCAGCTCTGAACTGGTCCCCAGCCTATCTGCTCTCTCAAAGTTTTCCTCAGGATGGAAGGTGGGGATGAAGGAGTTACTTACCACTAGCCCATACTCCTCGTTGGGGGCCAAGTGGTTGTCTGTGAGCAGCCGGGCAGCCTTCAGGACTCGGATGATGCCCTCCATGTGGCATGTCAGTGTGAAGCAGTGATGGGCCAGGATTAGCAGCTCTGTAGCTGGTTAGATGGGGAACTGGTAAGATGGGATTGTGAACCCTGGCCACCGTGCACTGTCTAGTTCTGGGCCTGGCAATAGGGTGAAGGGGCCCAGTACAGATAGGCCTGTCTGCAGAAGACTGTCTCGTGGGTCCCCTGAGATCCCTGACCTCCCAGAGCTCCAGCTATGGGACAGTCCCATGGTGGTGTCTAAATTCTTCTCTCAGTGATAGCGTCATCTTCCCTCAAAGACAGTCATGTAGTGACTGCATAGTGACCTTTTGAGGCCCTACAAATGAGAACAAGGAACCCTTGCTTTCTAAAGATGGAGAAACTTTCTGCAGGAAAAAAATGATGGAGTACCTGCCAACACAAATCCAAGGGCATTCTCTGTCTCAGTGGAAAGTCTTAGGGCCTAATCAAGTACCATATGATGTTCTGCACTTCTAATGGCTTTCTAGAACTATCACACACAAGCACTGTAAGCACAATTAAAAGGCAAATTGGGAAAAATACTTGCAATGTTAAAGATAGAAAAAAGATTCCCAGCCTTAATACATGCTGTGTTCTCTGGGCACTAGCACCTGTGGAGCCCTCCCCAAACCTACTGACTACTGAGCAGTCTTGACAACTCATCATTTAGGCTTTGGTTTGGACAATTCCTACAAAAACCTTTCTTGACCCCAACAGTCGCTCTTACTGTGTATCACACTCCTAGTCTGTGGGCTCTATGGACTGCTGCTTAACTTGTTCAACATATCCCTGGTTTTTTAGAGTACCAGGCAACACACAGTTCAAAATTGTGTGTTGAACTGAACTTTGAGAAAAGATACAGAAGGCTATTTTTAAAATAAAACTGTTCAACCTTTTAAAATTTCCATTTATTTTATCAGTAAAATGACTTTTTTGGATCTATCAAATTTGCAAAGTGAAATGGGTTCCAGGAAATAGTACTCTCAAAATGCTTAAGTAGGAGTGAGAAGTGAATTTATAAATACATATTTATCCTTAAAAGTGGGCATACTCTTGAATCAGTAATTTATCTTAGGGAAATAATCAGGGATGTGCACAAAGAGTTGCCTATAAGGATGTCTGTTACAGTGTTTTATAACAGCAGAAAATTGGAAACAATCTAAAGGTCCCACAATATGGTATATAATTTTTAATTACACATAGAGAAATAATGTGTAGCCATTAAAACGATATAGAATATTCAATGTCATGGAAAAATCTTAATGACAGCATATTCATAAAGTAATTATAAACAGTATATACAGTATAATGCCATTTTTGAAAAATAAAAACCTATAGACTTGCATAGAAAAAGATCAGCAGGATACATACTACTGAATGCCTATGATGAACTAGACATTGTGAAAAGTGAGTGGCTTTTAAATCACACAGACTGGATTCAAGTACCAGCTCTCCCATTTAATAGTTATAAATTAATCAACTTCTCTAAGCTTCAATTTCCTTCTAAAATGGGGATGATAATAATCCACTTTGCAGGGTGATATAAGAAGAAAATAAGGTAAATATGCCAAATATTTAAAAGTTACCTTTTTGTGTGATTTTAAATTTGGGGCTGCTTTTCCATATATATTTTCTAAATTTTCTTCAATGAACTTAAGGCTTTCTACTAAGAACTTAGAAACTAAAGGGGTAGGGATCCAGAGCAGGAAAAAGGATCCAAATTGAGTTTCAGAAAGACTAACTCAAAGACTTCTTAAAGACCTGCTTGGGCCCAAAACAGGTAAGAAAAAGGTCAAGAACTTACTGCAAGACAATTCCCCATGGGGAACGGAGGAAATCTTATCCAACAACTTCATGCCTACCAACGTGCGATCTTGACACAAAGTAGTCAGCTGAAGAAATGTCTGGCTTTCCTCTGCTGGAGTAGACATCTGCTTATGTCCTGTACAAAAAGATGTGGACAAAGGCACTGATTTTACCTTGAGAGAATTGAGAGAAAGAGGCCCATGTCAGGAGGCCCATCCTCTCCAAGCCTGGGCACCAAGAAGCAATGCTGGAGGAGTCCCCAGTGCAGCTGGCCTCTTGCTGAATTCAAATACCTTGGCCTAGTAGTCATCTTATGGGACAGCAGGAATTCGTTAGCTCAGAGAAAGGCACAGCTACTCTAGGCATAATTATAAAACAATCAATAAATAAAATAAATGCAATGTGTTCTTTCAACAAGTGCAACCTGGCTACTTGAGAGGGCAGCACACAAGATGTATATGAACATATCATCCAAAGCACTGGGAACTTGCGAAAATGATCTGAAAGACTAGGGGGCCTGGATGGCAGGGTACCTGCTCCCTCTGATGGGGAGAGCAGCTCCCGGGTCACCTCTTCGGCCACAAGTTCAGCCACCGTGTCTGGCTCAAGGCCTTGGGTGCTGATGAAGGCTTGGGCTTGCTTGCATCTGTTGGGTTGCTGAGAGGCCAAGATTGCTCGGAGCGTGGCCTCACCATCCCGGGTGGCAACGTCTGTGTAGGAACAGCCCAACTCCTAAAAGGAAGGCAACATCAGTCAAAGCTATCATTAGGAGCCAGGAAAAAGCTAGCTCTTTCTGAATTCTGGTGTAAACAGACTCCCATCACTTTCTGAGCTTAAAGATCCTTCACCCTGAGCAGGAACCTTACAAGAAGCAAGCACTGTATTCTAGCCCTTTCTATTGTTTCACAACAAGCCTAACTCAAGCAAGAGAAAGGCTTGTCTTTAGAAAGCATCAGGTACTTATCTAGTGTTGAGCACTGAGCTTTTCAAATGTTATGAAATGTGAGAAATCTGAGTAAAAGGCAAGAGCCCTTCCATGTTGTTTCCACAGCAGCAGTGAAACCTTTCAGTTCTAAAGAAGTCTGTGAGCCTTATTTCAGACAAAGGGCATTAGCGCTCAGCTTTATTTCTCTCGTGCTCTTCTACTTCACTTAAAAGTCTACTGGTTTTCTCCTTTGATCAGCACAAAGCCACAAACAATTCCTGCCTGCTCTGGCTCCTATCTGTAGGCTCATAATGTTCCATTTTATCTTAAAACTTATTTGAGGCTCTCCCTCCTATGGAAAGCACCAACCAATCCTGAAGCAAAACCTAAGATACTGGGGCTAGAAGAAACCCTCGTGGTCATATCATTTACAGATCAAGAACCGGGGGCCCAGAGAAGTGAAATATCTTGCCCTAACTTATCGCTGGCTGAAGTCCTGCATCTAGGACTCAAATCACCCTGATACTTGGCCTGGCATCCTCCCTACTATTTCCCAAAGGTGGATTTACAGAGGCCAACATCCTGACAAGGTTACGATTATCACCTAATGGGCTGATTTGGCAATGTCCAAAATCTACCTCCAGTTTCCCACTTCACTCCCTCTCAGAGGGAGCTTCCTGTGGAGGCTTCAATCTTTGGCACCTACCTTGGAAAGTTCATACAGACAGAGGACCTGCCGGCAGTAGTTCTTCCCATGGAGGCATTTTCTTGTCAGAGTTTCCAGATTAGTCACCACTTCATCTCTGTGGGGCAGCATCACAAATGACTGACTATCCAAACTTGAAGCTGGAAGCAAATACAGGTCTGAGTGAGGCTTTAAGCTGGCAAGATAAGACCTTTCCCCAGCCCACTATGACTCCACCTCTCTGTACACAACTTCATGCACTGCACTCTCATGACTCCCCCTGGGACCACTTCTGACAGGGCCTACATCCCCACTTAAACTTTCCAGGAAATCCCAGACTGAAATACTTAAAAGGCCTCAGAGGCTACAAACGACTCAAAACCACCTAATGAACGCTCTAGATCATCACCAGAACTGACTGCTAGACTCTCTTCCACACACACCCGCTCCCAATTTCCCCTTATATCAAGTAAGTCACCAAGTATAGCTGACTGTATCTCCAAAACGTCTCTCTAATCACTGCCTTAATTCCAGCCTTCATCATCATGCATCAAAGAGGCTGTTACTATCTATCTCCTGCTGCCAGCCTCCCCTCGCCCTCAAATCAATCTTCCACATACTCAGCAGGATCATTCTAAGATGCAAATCATAAAAACCAAGGATCATCTAGATAGGTGCCTCGAAGGCACAGTAGAATTAAAATCCACTCCAGCTCATTCTCATTCACCTCAGTTGCAAAGCAAAACCTTGGTTGTGGTAGTAGAGGCTTCAGTAACAACTGGGAGAGTCAAAACCCAGAGAGGAACCTTATCGGATCAGAGATGCCCTGGTCTCAAGAGGGTGGAGGGAACCCCTGTTCCTTTTTACATTATCGTCCTGTCAGTTGGCCCTGGATGCAGGCAGTCAAGGAAGCGCATGACAGAATGAGATAACTAAACCTCCAGCTTTGGGCTAGAGGACTGAAAAGGGAAGCCTCAGGGAACCAGAAGGAGTTGGGAGAGATTCAGGAAAGCAACACAAAGGTGTTTATAAACTCAGGGCTCACTCCTGGGCTTAGCATGTATGGATCTGACCCTTACTAGAGTATCAAAGATTCTGAGAAGTGAATTAACAGATAAACCACTACCCAGGTCGCAGACTGACCACAATATGAAACACATATGGGATGGATCGGAATAGTACCACAAAAGATTTGAAAACTGAACTGTGTTAGGCCCATAGCCCACAGAGAGTGGGTAAGAACTTGTAGCCTGAACCTAAACAGATCAACTGCCTGCTAAAAAAATGTCAACATTCTTCATAGGATTTAAATAAGACCCAGAGTCTCATAACCTAGTATTCAAAATGTCCAGGGTGCAACATAAAATTACTCAGCATACAAAAATACAGGAAGATTTCAACTCATATGAGAAAAGACAAGCAACAGATGACACTTAGCACTAAAATGACACAAATGTTGAAATGATCAGATACTTTAAAGCAGCTTATACAAACGTTCTAACAAGCAATTATGTCTCTTGAAATAAAGAGAAAAACAAAGTCTCAGCAAAGGAACAGAAGGTATAAAGAATAAAATGGAAATATTAAAAGTGAAAAATGACTAAAATTTAAAAATCACAGCAATGAAAAATCTCAATAGCAGAATGGAAATGCCAGAGAAAAGAGTCAGTGAAACTGAAGATATACAAACAGAAATTATCCAATCTGAACAACAGGCTGAAAAAAAGATTGGGAAAAAATTGAACAAAGCCTCAGGAACTTGTGAGATACTAATAAAAGTTCTAAGATTCATGTTATTGAAGTCCCAGAAGGAGAGGAGTAAGAGCATGGAACTGAACAAATATTTGAAAAAATGTCTGAAAAGCACCTAAATTTGGCAAAACACACAAACCTACACATTCGAGAAGTTCAGTGAACCCTAAATAAGGTAAACCCAAAGAAATACATGCCCAGTCACATTATAATCTAACTGCTGAAGACTAAAGAGAGAAAAAATTTTTGAAAGAAAACAGAAAAATGCATTATCTATAGGGGAAAAAATGATTCAAATGAATGCAAATTATTCATCATATGCCATGGAGGTCAAAAGGAAGTGCTACAACATTTTTAAGTGCTGAAAGAAAATAATGAATTTTCTAAATCCAGCAAAAATCTTCAGAAATGAAAGTGAAAGAGAGAGATTCTTAGATGAAGAAAAACAAAGAATCTCTTGGCTGAAAGCAAAAATTATAGTATTGTTTGACAGGGTTTCTAACGTATTTAGATATAATAAGACATCTAGGATGTAAAGGGAGAGAAGTAAAGTGGCCTACATGTGGTAAGGGTTCTGCATTCCACTTGAGGTGGTAAAATACTGACTTTAAGCAGACTGAAAAGTTAATAATGTATAATAATGTAATCCCCAAAGCAAACAAAAACTATACAAAGATAATTAAATAAACTAAAATGGAAGACTAAATAAAAAAAATGTTCAAATAACCTAAAAGGCAAGAAAAAAAGGTTTCCTCAAAAAACCACAAACCACCAAAATTCACCCAAGATGAAAAAGAACCTGATTTATCACACGACTATGAAAGAAATTAAATTCATAGTTAAAAAGCTTCCAAAATAGAAAGCTTCAGGTTCAGATAGTTTTACTGGTAAATTATACTGAACATTTAAAGAAGAGAGAGCATTTTCCAACTAATGAAACCAGCATTATCCTGATATAAAAATGAGAAAAGGAAAAGACAGTATAAAAGAAAAGTACAGATTAATATTCCTCGTGAACATAAATGCAAAAAATTACAGCAAAATAGCAAATTGATTTCAGTAATATATCAAAAAGAATAATGTACCATAATCAAATGGGGTTTATCCTGGGAATATAAAGTTGGGTTTATATTAAAAAATCAATTAATGTAATCTATCATATTAATAGTCTAAAGAAGAAAAAAACCATATCAATGGATACACAAAACATGACAGAATTCAACACTGATTCATGATAAAAAACAAAAAACAAAAAACTCAACAGACTAAGAATAGAAGGGAATGTCCTCAATATAATGAAGCACCTACGGGTAATATCATACTTAATGATGAAAAACTGAAGGCTTTTTCCCAAAGACCTGCAACAAGGCAAGGACACTCACTCTGACCACTTCTATCCAACATCGTACTGGAAGTCCTAGCCAGTGCAATAAAACAAGAAACTTAAGAAACAAAAGGCATACAGATTGGAAAGGAAGAAATAAAAGAAATAAAACTGTCTCTGTTCATAGACATGATTGTCTGTAGAAAATCCCAAGGAATCTATGAGTAAACTCCTAGGATAAGCAAGTTTAGCAAGGTCACAGGATACGAGGTTAATTGTACATTAATGTGTATAGAAATATGATAAATATGATAAAAATATAAGAATCAACCATATTCCTATACACTATCAATGTACAATCAGAAACATGATTATTGGTACAGAATAAGTTTCAATGAACTAGTTATATGTCAGATGGATTCCCTCTAATTTTGATACACAGCTACTTAAAAGACATAGGTGTTTCCACTTCATTGACTAGTTAATACCTAGTTTATGGATTACCTCAAAAAGAGTTGCTATCCCCTTAATTTAGAGAAACTATTACATCAAAAGAGACTCTTTTCTTCCGGGAGAGAGTGTCAATACACCAGTTAGGGCTCAGGGCAGTTGATTTCCTTTACTTACTGCTTGAGACTTTCCTTAGAGGAATGTGAGGTTCTTCTTCTTCCTCCAGCAGCTCAGCACTCTGTAGGAGGGCATGGATTTCTGGATGCAGGTCATCCACACTAGCTTCCCCTGAAGCCAGTGCTCTGCAGTGCAATACCAAGGCAACATCTTGGTTATAGAAATGAAAATACCGGCATACTCTACTTGCTTCATGCACACAGCCATCATCCAACAGGCGCCCAATCAAAAAGTTTAGTGACTTCTGCTCCTTCCAATCCAGTCTGTCCTCACAAGTCTCTTTGGATGGAAGGCCATTAAGTTCTAAATATTTTGATGTGTTCAGAGCAGCCAACTTGGAGAATGAAAACTCACTGGCTAAGCTATCAAAGGAAAGCTCACCACTAATTGAGATCTGTTGAGAAAATCTGGGCTCCATTTCTTCCTGGTGTCCTCTGAGGGTGTGCCGGGTGATACGGCAGAGCCAGATCTGCTTCTCCAGCTCTTCCAACTTCTCCACAGGTACAAGGTCCTCCTGAGCAAGCCAGTGTCCTGCCAGGGTGAGCAGCAGATGGCGCTCCTCAATGCTGCTCGGTCCCTCCTCAGTTGGGTACTCACAGGCCACAAGGGCCTGGGCTGAGAAAAAGGAAGTAGCTGCTTTGCTTGAAATGGAATTTTTCTTAAAATTCTCATGGCATTTTTTCCAGAAGTCAATTCTTGCTTGTTTCAGGGACCACTGGTCAATGTGCTTTAAGGTCTGCATTTCCTGTATTACCTGTGAAATTTAACAAAGTGAATCAGCCCTTCCTAAGATAAAGAAGTATCATTAATGCTATTGTTCCCTAGGTATACCATTCATTCATTCATTCATGTATGCATGCACCTATAGCACCTGGTCTTCCTAGATGGTCTCTCATCTAAGTACTAACCAGGCTCGACCTTGCTTAGCTTCCAAGATCAGACGAGATCAGGTAAGTTCAGGGTGGCTTGGCCACAGACTAGACTGTATTTTTAAAAACCAAATCAAGTAAGAGAACATGAGACTTGGCTACAGATGATCCTGGGTATTTTATCTCGAAAGTTAAGGTATGAGAAACAATTCTAAATTTATCTAATTGAATGGGGTTCAAAGAGAAGCCACCTTACATTTAATTCTATTCAAAGAAAAATTGTTGCAGCATATCCTTATAAGCTAACCTTATACGTAAAGCATTCATTCTTCAATCATGGGCAACCTAGGCTCTTCCATTTCTAAAACTAATGTGTCAAAAGTAAAAGAAAGCCTCATTTCCTATAAATTACATATCTCATTTGATTCTTTGTTTAATGCTGGTTCAAAAAGCTAAGATTTTAAATAAAAGACTTACGTTACCTCTTCAATAACCAAGTTGTCCACAGGTAACTCAGCTAATTCTGCGACTCTCCTGGCTAAAGCAAATTGTCCATTTGTCTCCAGTTTTTCCAAAACAGATCTACATTCGTGCTGAAAATTCTCAAGGCTATAGGTGGTTATAATTACACGATTAATGGCTATGGATGTATCCTTCAAAATCTGGCTAAGGACATACAGTTTCTTTACATCTGGACCTGTGCCAAAGAGAAGAGGATATAAACATTTAATCAATAAAATGCCAGTATGGTAGTTCAAGAGTAACTAAATATCAGGAGGTAAATATGTTAACATAATAATATGTTAAAAGGAAAAACAAAAACCTTTTTTTCTACTTTGGTTGACTAGAAGAGGAAGCCATAGGCAGCACCTATACAGTAAAAACAATCAGAGATCGGCCCATGGATCAATCAAGGCATCTGGCTTTAAACACAGGGCAAAAGTTGGTGGCCTACCATGTAGTAGCAACTCAGTCAACCATGGGAAGATTTCATCGTCCATTCAGGTTAGTTCTATCTCTTTCTGAATTTTTCTCCTACCTTTAGCAAATTTGTTTTTATGATTGTTCACTCATTCATTCGATGCAGGCATCATGTGGATTAAGACACAGAACAGTTGAAACTGTAGTTGGCCAACAGCCAAAATTCTACTGTCACACATTGTATTCAGAATGGAGCATCACTTGCTCCTCCTCCATTTATCTACTTAACCCAGCTGAGCTCTTCTTGATGTCCTTGGGAAATTCTTACCATCGGTAATATAGGAATTCTCTGCTGACGACTTATGTGGCTGAGTTCGCTCCCACTGTCTATGTAGAGCTTATGTGTGCCCTACCATAAAGGAGGGAAAAACATTCTACAGGAGCTTACTCCCAATGTCACCTGCTGGACTGCCATTTAATTTATGTAGTTCCAGGGACAGTGAGACATTCTGCACAATAACCACCAGTGTAAACATGTTGGGTTTCTTTGCTGGCATCATATAAAACACAGGTTTTTTAAAAAACGTGTTTCTTTTCTCTAAGCACATACATGGTACACATACACACAAATATTCTATAAAAATAAAAATAATTTAATAATATGAATAAAAGCATTATAGTAATATTAACAATGTAGACAATTCTTGTAATTTTTCAAGGATAGAGGAACGCAAGAAAACAGGAAATAATTCATTTATGAAAAGAATTAAAATTACTAAAGATCAATGAAAGCATCTATATGTTAAGAGGATATACTCTTTGGTCTACATAGTTATCTTCTATACACTACAGTTACGAAATACCCCTTTTTTCCCAGTCATCAGCCCCACTGCCTGTAACACTGGCACTGAGCCTAGCATTCTGTTAGTATTCTGTGCAAATCTGAGTTCTCCAGTTGAACATCTGTGAATTTAAATAAGATGAAATAACCCTAGTAGTAAAAATGTCAGGATCTAGTTATAAAAGAATAACATTATCATTCAACAAAAATTTGAAATTATCAAACGAGCAGAAAAGAGGGTAAGGCAATAATGGTTTCATTCAATAAACAAAAAGCTTAAAGACTGCCAATGCAAAAAATAAGCACAATTTATCTCAGAAACCTTCAAAATGAATTAGGCACCCCTGAAACAAGTCTATGACCCTGAGCAGTGACGACATGTTAAGGTTACTTGTCAGAGAGGAAAAAATGATAGTGACAAGGTAATGTAGAGGCTAGCCAGGGGGGAACGTAGCTATCTGACAACTGCTTAGCATGAGTAGACAGTTCTATGTTATGCTATATCCATCCTGTTGTGCTATGTTTTGAAAGCTTTAACCATAACTGAAGTTTTGTAACTTCTTCATACCCCGTTATGGACTGTAAATGTAGTGTTATATAGCATATGAATTTTAATTTCCTGAATGTCCTTCTAAATTTTTTCAAGATTAAGAAAGCTGCCTTTTATTTTTAATTTTATTATTAGTTTCAAGTATACAGTACATTGGTTAGACATTTATATAGTTTATAAAACGATCCCCCTAATTGCCCTTTATCTCCTCTGGCTCTCCACCTAGCCATTACATTAATGAAAAGCTAACTTCTTAACAGTGATTTAACTGCGAGGACTGTCTTACCATGAGAGAAGAGATGCTCTATTCCAACAAACAGCTGTAAAAGCTTCCCCAGCTCATACTGGGTCCTACACTGTTGTAGCATTAGCTTCAAAAGAAAACACACCTGCTCCTTCAGCCATGGGAAAGGGATGACAGTGTGGACACTTGCGGCTGCTGTTTCAAGCTATGAAAAAATGAGAGAGTCAGTGAAAGTGGTTTCACAAGAACAGCGAATAAAAACTTCCAAATGTGGGACTATCTAAAAAACAAAGGCACCATCAAAAGTCATCTCCTATCACAAAGAGAGATGCTTCTTTAGGTCCTTTCCAAATGGCAGGAATCAGCTGTGTGGCTCAGAAGAGTGACAAAAATAAGCCCTCCTCAGCAGCTGTGTAGTTTGTTTCTTTGTGGGGCATTCTAGTGTAGAGAACTGTGTGTACCAAAGTCAAAAAATGAGAAAGAGACCTGAAGACTAACTGTGGAGTGAACTGATACAAATACACCCAGTTACTGAAAGTCGAACTAATGGCCCTGTGAGTTGCTGTGAAATTAACCAGACGTGTTTCACTTAAGGGCTTCTCGGAGAAGGCTCTAGGCCTGCCCTGAGGCCCAGAAGATTTGAAATTCATATATACAACCCTTTTAGAAAGACTTGCTTAACATTACCCAGCTCGTTCTACTAGTTTGCCTGTAGTTTATACTATCACTAGAGAAGGCTCTCAATTAAGAAGCTTGGATTTATGTCATTTCAATCAAATGCTAAAAATATTAATAAGAAAATAGCCCCAAGTAGCATGCTTCTTTAGTTGGAATTAGAGCCTGACTTCTTAGTCTTTATTTACTTGTTTACCTACCTCTTTTGCTCTAAGAAGAGGGACTACACCAGGCAGATGACAGAACTGGTTAAAGGTAAAAAATATATGGAAGGTCTGAGGCAAGGATGGAGTAGCTGCATTGCCCCTCTGTAGGAGTCTGGAGCAGGGGCAGTTAGGCATAAGTAAGAAGATATCTAGCAGGATCTAAATGTAAAAGGCAAAACTACAAAACTCCTAGGAGATAACAAAGGAGAACTCTTAGATGGCCTTGGGTATGGTAGTGCCTTTTTAGATAGAACACCAAAGATATAATCTATGAAATAAATAATTTACAAGCTGGAATTCATTAAAATTAAACACTTCTGCTTTGTAAAAGACAATGTCAAGAGAATTAGAAAACAAGCCACAGAATGAGAGAAAATATCTGCAAAAGATATATCTGATAAAGAACTATTATCCAAAATATACAAATAACTCTTCAAACAATAAGAAAACAACTCTATTAAAAAAATGGGCTAAAGACCTTAAGACTCCTCACCACGGAAGATATACAGATAACAAATAAGCAAATGAAAAAATGCTCATCCTCATATATCCTCGGGGAAATGCAAATTAAAATAACAATGACATATCACAACATACCTATTAGAATGGCCAAAATTTAGAACACTGACAACACCAAAGGCTGGCAAGGATGTGGAGCCACAGGAACTCTAAGTCATTGCTTGTAAAAATGCAAAATGGTACAGCCTCTTTGGAAGACAGTCTGGCAGTTTCTTAAAAAACAAAACTCACTTTTATACTATATGATCTAGCAATCGTGCTCTTTGGTATTTACCTAAAGGAGATGAAAACTTAAGTCCACACAAAAACTTGAACACAGATGTTCAAAGCAGCTTTATTCATAACTGCCAAAATGTGGAAGCAATAAAGATGTCCTTCAGTAGGTGAATGGACAGACTACAGTATACCCAGAAAATGTAATATTATTCAATATTAAAAAGAAATGAGCTATCGACTGATGAAAAGACATGGAGGAAACTTAAATACATATTACTAAGTAAAAGAATCCAATCTGAGAAGTCTACTTTCTATATGGTTCTAATCATACCCCATTCTGGAAAAGGTAAAACAATGGAGACAGTAAAAAGGTCAACCAGGGGTTGGGGGTGGGGAGGGATGACTAGGCATAGCACAGAGGATCTTTAGGGCATTGAAAATACTCTGTATTACAATGATAGAGATATGTCATTACACATTTGTCCAAACGTATACCCAAAGAATGTACAACACCAAGAGTGAACCTTAAAGGAAACTATGGACTTTGGGTGATTTGATATGTCAATGCATTCATCTTGGTAACAAATGGACCACTCTGGTAAGTGCTATTGATAATGGGAGAGGGTGTGCATGCATGGAGGTAGGGGGTATATGGGAAATCTCTGTGCTTGCCTCTCAATTCTGTTGTGAACTGAAATTACTCTAAAAAATAACTTCCTTAAAAATAAGGAAGGAGGCAGAGTAGAAAGCACCAGCAATCTGTCTCCCCACTAGATAACAACTGCACTGGCAGAATCTGTCTGATGCAACTATTTTAGAAGGCTTGCAACTTTTGTAGTAAGACTTGGAAGGCAAATTGCAATAATTTCAGCCAACTATGGCTTCACTGGTGAATTCTACATCAAACATTTAAAATACTAATACCAATCTTTCTCAAACTTTTCTCAAATACTGAAGAGGAGGGAACACTGCCTAACTTATTCTATGAAACTAATATAATGTTGATACCAAAGACAAAGACACTACAAGAAAACTACATACCAATATCGTTTACAAACATTGATGCAAAAAATCTTCAACAAAATACTAGCAAACTGAATTCAGCAGCATATTGAAAGGATTATACACCATTAACAAATAGAATTTATTCCTGGAATGCAAGGATATTTCAAAGTACAAAAATCTATCAATGTATATGTCACATCATATACATCATAAACAGAATGAAAGAAAAAAACCCACATGATCATCTCAATTAATGCAGGAAAGTTTCTGATAAAATTCAACACAATTTCATGACAAAAACACCAAACAAACTAGGACTAGAAGGAAACTACCTCCATAAAATAAAAGCCATATGTGAAAAACCCATAGTGAACATCAGACTCAATGGTGAAAGACCAAAAGCAGTCCTCTAAGGTCAGAAACTAGGGAAGGATGCCCACTTTCACCACTTCTCTTCAACACACTACTGGAAGTTCTAGCCAGAGCATTTAGGCACGAAAAGGAAAAAAAGGCGTCCAAATTGGAAAGAAAGAAATAAAATTATCTCTGCACATGATATGATGTAATATTGAGAAAACTCTGAAGGTTCCATAAAAAAAAAAACTTAGAGTAAATGAATGTAGCAAAGTAGCAGCAAAGTCAACACACAAAAATCAGTTTCATTTCTATATACAAACAATGAACGATCTGAAGAGGAAATTATAAAAATAATTCCATTTCCAAAAACAAACAAAATACTTAGGAATTCACTTAACCAAGGAGGTGAAATACTCATACAATGAAAATAACAAGACGGTACTGAAAGAAATTAAAGACATAAATAAAAGGAAACATATCTCATGTTCATAGAAGCCTTAATAATGTCTAAATGTCAATACTGTCCAAAGCAATCTACGGATTCAATGCAATCCCTATTAAAATCCCAATGATG
>NW_011888800.1:9515324-9572874 GCF_000151845.1 Pteropus vampyrus
GATCATCTCAATTAATGCAGGAAAGTTTCTGATAAAATTCAACACAATTTCATGACAAAAACACCAAACAAACTAGGACTAGAAGGAAACTACCTCCATAAAATAAAAGCCATATGTGAAAAACCCATAGTGAACATCAGACTCAATGGTGAAAGACCAAAAGCAGTCCTCTAAGGTCAGAAACTAGGGAAGGATGCCCACTTTCACCACTTCTCTTCAACACACTACTGGAAGTTCTAGCCAGAGCATTTAGGCACGAAAAGGAAAAAAAGGCGTCCAAATTGGAAAGAAAGAAATAAAATTATCTCTGCACATGATATGATGTAATATTGAGAAAACTCTGAAGGTTCCATAAAAAAAAAAACTTAGAGTAAATGAATGTAGCAAAGTAGCAGCAAAGTCAACACACAAAAATCAGTTTCATTTCTATATACAAACAATGAACGATCTGAAGAGGAAATTATAAAAATAATTCCATTTCCAAAAACAAACAAAATACTTAGGAATTCACTTAACCAAGGAGGTGAAATACTCATACAATGAAAATAACAAGACGGTACTGAAAGAAATTAAAGACATAAATAAAAGGAAACATATCTCATGTTCATAGAAGCCTTAATAATGTCTAAATGTCAATACTGTCCAAAGCAATCTACGGATTCAATGCAATCCCTATTAAAATCCCAATGATGTTGTTTACAGAAATAAAAAATCCATCCTAAAATCATATGGAATCTCAAGGGATCCCAAATAGCCAAACAAACTTGAAGAACAAAACTACAGGACTCATCCTTCATGAATTTAAAACTTACAATAAAGTGACAGTAATCAAAATAGTGTGATATTAGGATTAAGACAGACATACACACCAATGGAATAAAATAAAAAGCCCAGAAGTAAATCCTTGCATATATGGTCAAATAATTTTTGACAAGGGTGCCAAGTTCAATGAGGAAAGGGCAGTCTTTTCAACAAATGTTGAACCGTTACCGAACAAGATATACAAAAATTAACTCCAAATAGACCTAGAACAATAAAACCCCTTGAAGAAAACATAGGACAAAATTTTTACAACACTAGATGTGGCAATGCTCTCTTAAATGATACCAAAGGTGCAGATAACAGAAGAAAAAATAAAAAATCGGACTTCATGAAAATTTTTAAATTTTGTGCATAAAAAGACACTATCAACAGAGTAAAAAGGCAACCCACAGAGAAAATATTTGAAAGTCATATCTGGTATGAGGTTAATATCCAGAATATACAGAGAATTCCTAAAACTCAACAACAAAAAACAACCTGATTCAAAAATGGGCAAAGGACTTGAATAGACATTTCTCCGAAGAAGATATACAAATGGCCAATAAGTACATGAAAAGATGTTCAATATCACTAATCATTAGGGAAATGCAAATCAAAACTACAATGAGACACCAGCTCACACTCAGTACACTCCTATCAAAAAAAACAGAAGACAAGTGTTGGCAAGGATACAGACAAACTGGAATCCTTGTGTACTGTGGGATGTAAAATGGTTCAGCCACTGTGGAAAACGGTATGGTGGTTCCTCAAAATACTAAAAACATAACTACCATATCATCTAGCAATTCCATTTCTGAATAGATACCCCCAAAAAATTGAAAGCAGGGCCTTGGAGAGATATTTGTACACTATGTTCATAGTAGCATTATTCACAAGAGCTAAAACGTGGAAGCAACCCAAATGTCCATCGATGGAAGAACAGATTAGCAAAATGTGGTATACACATACCATGGAATATTATTCAGCATTAAAAAGGAAGGAAATCCTGGCATATGCTATAACAGATGAACTTTGAGGACATTATGCTAAGTGAAATAAGCTAGTCACAAAAAGATAAATATTGTATGATTCCACTTATATGAGGTAGAGAGTAGTCAAAATCATAAAGACAGAAAGCAGAATGGTGGTTGTCAAGAGCTAGGGAAGTTATTGTTTAATGGGTAGAGAGTTTCAGTTTTATAAGATAAAAAGAGTTGTGGGAATGAGTGATGATGACTGTACAACAATGTGATTGTATTTAATATCACTGATTTGTACACTTAAAAATGGCTAAGATGGTAAATGTTTTATGTATTTCACCACAATAAAAAAGAAGGTATCTGCTAGCCCGAGTCATGGAGAGTGACAGATCAAAGCAATTGATGTCTCTATTTTCTGTGATTTAGGAACCTCAGGCATATTTGAATAACTGACTCTGCATTTTCAAATAACAACTTTGAAATCATTACAATTAAGACCAATGTGATTGAGAGCAAAAGCCTATCCTGAGTTTTTACTGTGATATATTTGTTTGGTAGAATCAGTATATAGTTTTGTCTCATTTATCAGAGCTCTTTTGGGGTAGAGAAGACAAAAGTACTGAAATCCCAAACAGGACTAAGGCACATTTCTTTTCCTGTTTTATAACTTCCTTTTTCCATGTGGTTAATTAGCTTAGTATGAAAAATAGAACTGAAGAAAGCATCTGATAGGTAAAGCCTAAAATTGACCACAAGGCTCAGCATCATTTGGACAGGGACCATGAAGAGTGTTGATGGAAAAAGCCATTATTCTCTGTCACAGTGAATAAAGCAGTATTAAACACCCTTCACACCCAACACTGCTAGAACTATCTTGGATTGGCTGAATGTGGCCCATGTACCACCATACTCCTCTCTAGCATCCATAGCAGATACCATTAATCCCTTTCTCAGTGGGCCTGGTTGCAGCATCAGGATATTGATCAGAGTTATAGCACATTAGATGAAACCTTTCTGTCATCCCTGACAACTAAGGTTTATAAGTAAGGCCACTGCAACTGCTGCCCTGCCTCCCCATCTCTGAAACAGTACAAATGATTTAGTCTGAATTATGCCACGTAACAGCTATTCGCCTGCTGCCACATCTTGACTACTAGCAGACAACAAGCCACTATAAGGAATTTCAGATCAGCAAGAAAGAGCATGATCACTCCAACTTACAGTTTCGAGGTTCTTCTGGAACTCCAGTAATTTGGCTTCGGCTTCCTTATAATTCTTGAAGAACATACACAGTTCATACATCTCCATCATCAATAGTAATGGGGAATCCTTTGAAGAGTTTGAATGAAATTACAAAATCCTGAACTTAATACTATTTTCTCATGAATAATGCCAATGTAAGAAGAGATTAAAGTAAAAAAACAAATACTATCAGCTTCATAGTAGAATTAAATTGCACATGTTAAAAAGGAAGGAAATTAAATTTATACTTCTTTTTCCTTTTGGAAAAAGATACTTAGTCCAGGTATACCACTTGACAGTTCATTTTTTGTCTAGTCTGTACCTGGTCTACCACACATGAGCAGGAGACTGTCCACTAGATGGTGCTAGGACACTTCTATATACACTCCCGGATAATGGGCTCCACTGACTCGCCAATCTATTGCTGCTGTCTAGCATCAATCCATACAGTTCCATCACTTTAGTGGGAGCTTCTCAGTCAGAGGACAGGAGTTTGGGAATTAGACGGTATGGATCTGAACTGTAAGTACACAACTTACTAAAGTACTTAGAGACCCTGGGTTTATTCAGTTCTGTAAAAGCCTTAGTTTATTACTCTGTAAAATGAGGATAAGACCACTTCATAGTATCCTCATATACCATTATCTTTATATAGAATTATTGTGAGAGTGACTAAAATAATGTATTAGAAAGTACTTTACTAAATCAATGGTAGTTCTATTATTTGCTGTTGGCTTAATAGAAAAAAGTCAGTGTGAGATACTCTGAAATAACCCTTTTAAACTTAGGAAAGAAATGAAGTACTATTACTACCTTAAAGAAAAGTTGGAAACCTCTGATGAGAGTTTTGCTCTTCTGCCTTGTTAATACAGTTCTCCAGATGACTGAGAGGTCCTCAAGGTCCCAAGTGTGGCCCTCCACTGAGCCTTGAATGTGTCCCATTGCTTCAGCTGCAACACTGTCCTCCACAGAAGTGATGATCCAAACACAGAGACAGGGAATAGCACTGGCATCCTGTCATTGGGTAAGAACTTTTCAAAATAAAACAACAACCAGGCCTGGATTTCCTGACAGAGGAAGTTTCCAACAATGCTACAACTATGGATAGCTTTTGCTTGTTTAGAACAAGTCACCTCACTAAATTGGTTAAATGGCTTAAAAAACCTTCAAACATGAACAACCAAGGAATGAACAACCAAGGAATTCTTATAAACCATGTAGAGTATGGCAGGTCAAAGGGCCAAGAGATTGAGAGGATATATGTGGAAGTCAGGAAAGTACTAAGTATAAGAAAACATAACTACCCTCCACAGAACTGCTGATCAAGGGACTGTCTAGAGTATCCCTCTTCCCAGCTCAGAGAAAGTAGCAGTCTACCAAAGCATCTTTCTCTCTGACTGCCAACCGGCTACCAAGGCTCTATTTTAAGTTATTAAATGTCAAGGCACAACATACAACTAGATGGCCTGGATCCTAACCTGGAGAAGCATAAGAAGTTGCAGCTACCTTGGAAACATATGCTAGAGTCTTACTGTCATCTCCCGCACTCCCCCCATCCAAGTCCTCTCTGATTATCAGCCTTCCCTGTCCCTCCCCAATCTTTCTATTGTTATCTGGGTCCTTAATTTAGGCTTCTCATGATCCTCACCTGGAGACATGAGGCCAGAACACTAAGAACAGGGGCCTGTTGTTTCACTGCTTCAGCCAGGAGCCAGCACCAGGAGTGTGGCTCCTCTGAGCACTGAAGCAGAATTTCGAAAAAATCAGTCATCTCTTCTTTGCTTCTCTGGAGTTCCTTGGGGGGCTTGATGCAGACTTGATCATTGTCCATTCTGGAGTTGGACACTGAGGACAAGTTCTCAAAAGCCAGCCTTAAATGGTCTTGAAGGACAGGGCTGAAATATTGGAGAAGGGATTTCACCTAGAAAACATATTAGAAGATTAAAACTGACAACCAAGTTTCAATTTTAGCTGGACCTGAAAATGTTAGAAAAAAACATAGGCAAGTTTGTTTTTTTTGCAACCTGAATTGTGTCAAAGGTGACCATATAATTTTACAAAGTTGTCTGTTGCTTTTGAGTGAATTTCCACATGCAATCTGGAGTTATAAAACTCTTCATCTCTTTAGTACTAATGACCAGTCCTTTGTCAACTAGTCAACTAGTCCGTTGTCTGAAGCCAATCTAC
Source organism: Pteropus vampyrus (assembly GCF_000151845.1). Classification (NCBI taxonomy): domain Eukaryota; kingdom Metazoa; phylum Chordata; class Mammalia; order Chiroptera; family Pteropodidae; genus Pteropus; species Pteropus vampyrus. The sequence continues at coordinate 9,520,535 of NW_011888800.1, forward strand.
TGAAATTTTAATAAAAATAATAGTATCATATCGAACAAAAGCCTTCGTGCTCACAAAAGAAAGAACATTATTTTTCATCCAAGTAGTATTCCAATATCCTCCTCTTCTTGATAAACTGGCAACAGTCAGTGGCTTACCTCCTCTGGATGGTAATTATGGATCTGGCTGTGAATAATGAACTGTAACCAATCATTTGCTTTGGCACATTCTCTAAGGTAAGATGTGCTCAGTTTCATATTGTGGAGCCTGCAGAACTGTACCACTAATGCCCATTGGCTGCTAGATTCACTGGATAACCTACAATTGGGGGTGCGAGTGGTAGAGAAAAAAAACTTATTAAAATATCGCTTTAGTTTCTAACTAAAAAACTAGTAAAAATTAAATAAATTGAATTACAGTATATTCTCTAGAATAAACAAACTATTTTATAACTATTATGAAAACAAAATAGCATTTAATAATACAACTTGAAACTGCTATAAATCTAATCTGGCATCTTAACTATATAGTATATTCTCTAAAAAGTCTTTCAACAAATAGCAAATATTTATTAGACTGCTTTGAAAAAAATAAAAAAGGGCTCTTACCCATAATTCACAATAGCTTTCTTAGCATGTTGGCACAATTCATTCCTTTTATCAATAAAGTACCTACCAAACTAGCTATGTACAATTTTTAGGAGAATTAAAATAGTCACTCAAGAAATTTTCTGAGTGTTAATTTTTTCATGATTCACTTTAGCAATCAGAGTCCTGAAAGGTGCCTAGATTTCCTAAGGGTAGAGTACCTGCTCCTGCTGAAAGCAGGAAGCTGCTGAGAACAGAGTCAGTGATAGGAGTTACAGAAGATGGTCACCCCTTAACTTCCATTATCAACTAATAGATATTAGCAAGAAAAAATTAAGAACATCAGAGTCAAATTTTCAGAAATCCATCCCATATCTTCTGAAATGATTTCAACATGTAATACTTAAAAGCCTTCCCTGACCAGTAGGGCAGTGGAGGAGACAAAGCTCCTCTCCATCGCTTGGAAACTCCATCTCTAAAGAGGAAATCGTTATTTTTACCCTCCTTTTGCTGATACTAAGATGCAATTAAAACTCATTATCCATTTACTGAGTATCTGAGTAAGAAGATAAGGTCTAGAGGGATTGGTGAACACATCTGAAGTGTTGGAAGAAAGATTAGGCAAACACACATTGGAACAATAAAGCTTCCTGGAAAAGAAGCTGCAACTGCAACTCACATACCTCTTTATTTCCTGTTGCTGAATGCTGTTCCATATACCTTCTTCTAAGAGAATGAGCAATTCTTCTATGGTTGCCTTTTCATCTGCAGCCAGTTTAGATAGTTTTTCAGCTGTAAGAAATATAAACAACAAACTTGGTCAAGAGAAAAGGTCAGTAACTGGGCATTTTTGTTTGAAAAGTGTGCCCCAGGGCCATTTCAGCACCCAATTAAAGGGCCCAAGCAGTGAGTTAAAGAACAAACACTCTGCAGGAAAAAGAGGAAAATAACTGTTTCTTCCGCAACCACTCACAATTCAATGCCATAGACCTATTCATCCCCTGTCCCCTAACAAACCAAGCCACAGAAAGAAAAGGTGCCATACCTAGAGATTCTCTGATAAAGCTGTACTGAGCATCTTCATTTCTACATTTGTAGCTCAGAATTATATTGGCCACTTTCATATCAACTCTGAGCTTGAGGCTGTTGAGGCCAAGCAATTCTAAGAAACAAACACAGGCAGCTCCTATTGAAGGTATGCAGAAGGAGGAGAGGCCTAAAACATAAGCTTCATTGCCTACTTGCTGGATCCTGAAAAAGAAAGGAATCAAAATCACATCAGCATATGAAAACTATTTCTCACCAGGAAAAGCAAATGGAATTACATCAGTGATACATGAAGTATCAGACACATGTAATTTTTGATTTCCTCTCCCTTCCCTTTCTGTGCCCTTTACACGCATTTAGGTTCTTGGTAGCTTTTAACTGTCTTCTGGCTGCATAGCCCTCTCATTTCCTTATATTTTACCTTCTCCTAAAACACCTACTCATAGTCCAAATTATTCTTGCTTCTAACTTCATCCAGGGAAGATGGAGTAGAATTTCCAAAAGATTGTCAACTTGTAATCTTATCAATTATGAGTATATACACAAACTACCAAGAAAATGCCACTTAAAGTTTGACATCATAAAGCACATACATTTCAAAGGACTCAGATGTACTTTTATATGCACAGAAAATCTTCAAGGGAAGACACAAGAAATTAACCATGTTTTTAAATTATGAGAATAAGAGACTAAGGGCCTTTTATCTTTTATTTTAAACTCTCTGAACTACTTGAATATTTTATCATAGAAATGTAATACTTTGTTAATTATAAAACAAAGTATATCTATTTTAACTGATTATATCAAGTAGTCTTCTCCATTCTGTGCTGTATAAAAGTGAATTATAAGAGACAAATCTTAAATACAGAATTCACATCTCAATATAGAATTCTCTCTTTAGAGTACTGTTAACATTGGACAAGCTCCTGGATCATATTTCAAAATGATTTTAAAATATATTTATTATCTTTTAAAATATTTTTTATCTCCTTTCCTATTAACAAAAGTAACATATATTAAATGCCAAAAACTTGAGATATACAGAAAAGCACAAATGAAAAAAAAAAATCACCATCCAAATATAATCACTGTTAACTCTGGTATACATATTTCCAGTACTTTTTTTTAATGTGCATGTAAGATACACAGATATGCCTTTTATTAAGAGTACAAATTATGTTTTAAATACTCACAGCTGTTTGGGTGTCTTGCTCTTAGTTAATTCCTGGACCAGAAAAGTACCAAATGCAAATGATGGCCGTCCATGATGTAAATAATAAGCAAAATTCAGACGTTCCACTATAGCATATTTATTAACCAGGTCAGGGCTAGAGAAATGTGGGAGATGACTCCATGCATCTGGGAGCGTGGAGGGCAGGGGAGAAGAATTGAAGCAATATTATACTTCTGCACTCATCAGTATTAATTGCAGATTTGCACATGAAAAACTTAAGTCTATAATGGTAAAAGAAAACAAACTGGTTGCTATAATAATTTTGTACCACTGTGTATCGCTCTGAACCACCAAAATGTAGTAGCTTTATTTTAATGTGGAGAGGTAGCCCTCATTTTATGCAAAAATGTTACATGAGAAGCTGCATAAAAAACTACAATTATGCTTTTCCCTCACTGAACTTACTTGTAGTTTTAGATGCTTTAATTCTATATTTGATGATCCTTTAATTTCACAATGACAATAACTCTTCAGCTACAAAATCTCTGCCAATGATCTGCAAAGGAGCTTTTTAATTCATTTACACAGCTCATTGTGCAATGAAATCCCTACTTAACATATTTATGAGTCCTCTATTCACCAAGGTTAACTCCAATACCTTGAGAAGGACATCCTTTACTCCATATTAATACCCTCCTATACTCTCATTTTGTTATTACTAGCTATATTTTCTGTTGTTGCATTCACAGAGCACCTTATTATCCACGTTTGTACCATCTTTCTGAAACCAGCAGAGTAGCTTGGTTTAAAGTTCCTCTGTGCTCATGAAAACAGCAGAAAAAAATGTTTTTTCTCTTGGAGAAATTTAAAGTCAGAAGACATTGGATGTGAGAAGATAGTATGAAATAACCACTTCTGTAAAGTCCTAATATTTAATTGCCTCTTAATCACTTACTAACAATTAAAAAAGGATAAAATAACATTCTCAACTGGTAAGGAAACAATTCTGAAAAACAGTGCATGTGTTCTTATTTTCAAAGTTCCAAGCATACTTCTGAAATAAAATTTTATCCTCCCATAGAATTCTGAAGACTTTTTATATTGTGACTTGGCTCCTACAAAAAAAGATGAAGACTTTAATGGTGCCTGTCATCTTACAAAGCTATTACTTAAGAGCACACACCCTTTGAGATTAAAAAATTGTCACATGCCTTACGTGTATTCTTTGAGAGATCAGAGATGACTTTGGTAACTTATAATTCCATATAAAACCATTCACTCAATTTACTGAGTACATGTAAAGTATATGGTACTACCACATACCAAAAGAGTATATTTGAGTTTTTTATTCAAATAAGACTGATTATTTAGCTGTTGGGGGCTAGTGTGAAGACTGTGTGTAAAAGAAAATTCTACCAGAAAACTGCAGAAGCAAGGTCACACAGTTGCTTTACATCTCCTTACAGTGGTAAAATTATATGAAAAAATTAGTAGACATTCTGATTAAATACAACTCTCCAATTTTATTAATCTGGAATGTTTTTATAATTATTTCATTTACTTTGTGTTTTATTTGCTCAAATATGTTTTAAACTTCTAAAAACTAGGCAAGAAACATGCCTTCAATTTCCTCTGTTTCTCTAAAGTGCGATCTCCAGGAGGGATGTTGAGGCCCTAGCTAAGTGATGGAGTTGGAGGCCAGGAGATTCTGTCTACTCTCTAGTAACCTCACTGAGCTTGGAACCTGTATTTTTATTTGAAAATGTAATAAGCACTACTTTTTCAGCACTCAACAAATATTTATTGAACATCTATTATAGGCTTAGCTCTGCAATGGGCTCTGGACACTGGGTAAATTTAACATATTGCAATTTGAACTAATAAAACTGACACATTAGACATTTCATTTTTATGTATGTCAATAAATATTTACAGGTTATGTATTATGTGCAAAGTACTAACCTGAAGCCTACTTTAGAGTAATATAAGTGGAGGTGCCATAGATAACATGATATTAAAGGCTAACTCTAAATGCAAAAGTAAAAAAGAAAAAGAAGAAGCAGAGTTTAAGAACGGTATTTGTATATCTACTAAAAAAAAAAATACAGCACAAAAAAATCAGAAATTCTTATGGTCTAGAGAAGACAGCACTGTGTGAACTGTAAGAGCTTTTTAAATGCCTTGTCGCCTTTCATTCTCAATGTAACATATGAGGTGGGCACTGTTATTAATTTTACAAGGAAATGAAGAGAGGTTAAATCACTTGGCCAAGGTCATACAGTTATTACATGGTAGAGTCAGGATTTGTCTCATGCCAACAACTATGCTCTTAACCTTTATTATACTAACAAACTGCTAACAAAGGGATTTGGGGAAAGGGAGAAATATAAGCAGCTTTTAACTTATGTTTTCAATTCAGTCTCCTAGAAAATGTTTTCCATTGGAATGCTCCTTTATTTTTTTTCTTTTTTTTTAAATTAATTTTTTTATGGTGACACTGGTTAATGAAATCCAATAAGTTTCAGCTGTACACTTTAACAGTAAGGCATATATATATTTACACTGTTCCTTTATTTTTAAAATAGAAAGCAGAGAGAAAAACTGGACTGGCTTTACATAAATGAACTCCTATGGTCAACATTGCTGCAAAGCTCCTAAAGAAAGAAGTACCCATAATGACTTACCTCCTATAGCTAGTGTGTTGGCAGATTGCCAGCCAAACAATCTGCTGGGATCAAAGGGCGATAATGACTGAAAAAAAGAGAAAAGTCAAATCAGAGTTAAAAGTTAACTGATTCTAAAATAAGTAAACAAAATTATATGATAGGACTTCACAAGTAGTCTGCTTCCCTTCTCTAAGGCAATTAAAAACTATCTTTCTGGATATAAATTCTTTGAATACAGATAAAAACAAAAAAAATATATGAGATACCTCTATTTTAATAAAAATAGAACTGGCTATATTGCTTTTAAAGACTCTCTTCATTTCAAATTACATCTGCAAAGTGTACTCTCTTTTGGCAGAAGCAGCATCAATTATAGTTTAAAATGGGCTTTAGAAATGCTTCAGGAATCAAAAGACAACAGTACTAAGAGGCTAGAAAATGTTACCATCTAAGCATGAGAAGATGAGCTGAGGCAGGTCAAGAAAGGAAAAAATAAAGAGTAAGACAATTAGATCAAAGGTTAAAGAAATGTGATGAGCAAATCATCAACAACAAAGTAAAAAGGAGACTATGGTCAAGTCAGTCAGAAAAGTTTTGAGAGCAGGGAGCAGTGGCTTTAGGAAATTTGTCTGGGCAAAGGTCTAGCAAAGACTATAAACAGATTGTGGGAGGGATATAGGAGAAAACAGAATTACATTAAGTCAAGATTTGGATGGCTAAGGAGAGAACAGTTTTGATTTCAAATCAAGGGATAGTCTGTGGTCTATTAAGGAAGGAACATCTTTCCTAAAAAATTACAAGAAACTTAATTAAACTTAAGTCAAGTTTAAGCAGATCAAAGAACAACCTGAAATCATTTATGTTTTGGGCTGACCAAATCCACTTTAGGTACTGAAACTGTTTTTATATAATCCACATATATATAGTTTATACCAGTGCTACTCAAAGTGCTGGTCTTCAAAGAGATAAGAAGCTTGCAATGAATATAAAGCAGCTTACTGCTTCCTTCTTTAAAAAATTCTTGCTATGTTAAAAAAAAAAAAAAAGCCTATTAAACTAAACAGTGTACTTAGTGACATGTATTTACATTCTGGTGCAAGATCCTTATCTCATCTTAGCAATAAGCAATTCATGTACTGGCACCTACCTGGGAACCACATTTCTGAGCAGCAATAGTCTATAACGTAAGAATTCCTCACATTAGAATAAGAGAGATTTTGGACTTTTATAGGATTATAGAGCTTATTTTGAACTGAAGATACTATGGAAATATATGTACCCAGAGGAAAAAAAGCAAAAGCCTCTTGAAATGACAGACGAGCAAATGAAAGGTTTTTAACTGAGGATTCTTGAGTAGGTTTTAGAAAATCTGTGAATTCTTTTGAAATATTAGCAAAATTATATGCATCTGTGAAATTTTTCTCAGTAGAGGGCTCATAGCTCTCACACATTCAGATCTTTTTCCTGAATAAGTTTAAGAAGCACTGATTTAAATAAACAAAGAGCCCTATTTACTGTGAAGAGATAGAAGTTATCAGTGGTAGAATGGAGCTGCTTTTGATGAAAGCTGCAGATAAATATGAAGGTCAACTATCTGCGCTCAGATCCACTTCTACCATTCTCCTGCTCTCTCCGTATTACAGAGAACTGCATTTTCCAACCCACTTGCCCTTTGGCTAGCAGATAAGTTTAGTCATGAGAGACAACACAGGAGATTAAAGGTGGGAAGAAGGAAGAAACCGAGATATTTTTCCCCTTCTGTGTTTTTCTGGAGCATCTCCTCCAAGGTTCTAGGCTAACCATCTATGTTCCCAGCTCCTATTAAGTCGTCTGGTTGTGACTTTAGCTCCCCAAAATAGCTCTAGCTTCTGGGTTCTAATAAAGCTACTTTCTTGCACTGTTCTTATAGCCTCAGAGGTGTTGATGGCTTTGTTCTTTGTCAATTTGGGGTTTGTGTCACCATCACATATTTGATTTCTCCATTCTGCTATTACTCTGTGTAAATAATTCCCTATGCTAAATGTTCTCCATTTGAAAGATCCAGAATGGTTTCTGTTTTCCTGGCTGAACACTGATACTCCTAAATACCAGGCACCTAAATACTGTACCTGAATAAGGTGGTAGAGTGTAATATCAGGTGGCAGGACACTAGGGGCAGTATACTGTGGGAAGAGAGCCGTTTTTAGCTTAGGATAAGGAGCTAATGCCATCTTCAGTAGCTGGGGATCTACTTTCTTCAAACAGCTCTCATTTTCTTCATTCTGAACAACCTAAATAAAAAGACATAACATGGTGTAATGTTTTTCTCTTCTCCAAAGTTAAGTCCTTTTTTGCAAAAGAACCTTGTGAAACAAGATTAGCTTGACAGAGTATGTGGTAATGAAAGAAAACAGCATTGGACACAGAGTTAGAAGGCTCTAGCTCTGGTTCGAAGACAAACTACCTGTGTGACCTAGGGCTAGACATTTAATATCAGGTGTCAGTTTCCTCATCTACGAAACTAGGAAGGTCAGCTAGATCAGTGGTTTTCAAACTGTATGCAGAAAAGTTGTTTGAAAAAAGGCTCTGCCACTACAATATTTTAAATATTTAAAAATTAAATAATTATATATTAAATAGTAAATATTTAACTAGATTAGATGACTCTTAGGTCCTCCCTCAGCTCTCAAATTATTTATTTATTTATTTATCCTCAAGTTATTTTATGACTAATGTCTGACATGATTAAAAACAGAAGAATAAATAACCCTATAAGATATACTACAATAATCTACAAGAGGTGGTATTAAATTAAGCTAGCATCTGTAAGAAACTTCTGAAGATTAGATGTTTAAAAACATTCTTATGTTTCCTCTAACCAGGCACGCCATAACTTTAAAAAAAGCAAAGACAGGCAATTTCCACTGGGTCCCTCAAAAAATTTATATGGGTAGCTAAAAATTATGATTTCATCTTTACCTCTTTAAGAGGACAAATATAGCAGATAATAATTCCAAAGCCACAAATCTAAAGTATGCTTACTCCCAGGAACAATCAGATCCTGATTCTATCCTGAAAATAAATCTGGAGCATTAGAAAACAAAAAATAATCTCTATACAACATATTAGTTCCCTTTTGGCATAAGAGGATATAAAATTTTTAAATTCACTCATTTTATGCTCTTTAATGAAATACTTGTAAGTGGTTATATTTTAATATCAACTGATTTCTAGAAAATCCGTAGATATTTCTGCTAAATTTAAAACCAGTTCTCTTTTGCCATAATAGGGAAAGGTGCTATCCATACCTGGCTGACACCCCCAGGAGCATACATTGTGGTAGCGAGGGCGAGGAGGGTATGTCCCTCCAACAGCATACTGCTTACACTGGCCTGGTTACTGGGAATCAGTATCTGCGCATTTGCAAGGCTAGCCTGGAAGATGAGTTTAGGATCTGGAAAATAAAAGTATGTTTTTCTCCTTAATATAAATTAAGAATTATATAATTCTGAGAAAAAAAAAATTTAACTCTATCCACAGTGAGGACTTTCTAAATTTAAAAGCAATAGGAAAGCTTCACAAAGAGGAAAATGAAAGATCTGTCTACACAAAAATAAAAACTTCTATTCAAAGAAAATCGAAAGGTAGGAATGAAATTATGAAGCACAACCTAAGGATTTGGTTGTACTAAGGTTGTACAACGAGCTCATACAAATCAATGCCCAAAATACTGACTCTAACAGATAAATGGACAAAAGAAATAACCGTTTTCAAAGGAGGAGGATACATATATATGTATATATACACACACGTGCGTCTGACACATAAAAATATATAATGCATAAGCAATAAAGAAATTAAAATAATTAGATGCCATATATCACCTATCAAAACTGCAATGATTTTAAAAAATAATCATCCTTAATCATAGAGCTGGTCAAAGTGTGTAGAAGCTGGGACTTATGGATAAAATGGTACAAACCTCGCCACCTCCCACCGCCCCACCCCATAAAGCAATCGGACCTTATATGTATAACCTTTGACACAGTATTTTGTTTTTATATCCAGGAGTCTATCAGTACTAAAGAAATAATTTGAAACAAGGACAAACATTTTATGTTTGAATATATTCAAGATTATTCTTTATAGGAGAAAAACTGAAAACAGCCTCAATGTTAAAAACTGAACAGTAATTTAAATAAGAGTATATTCATGTGATAAAATATTATGTAGACATAAAATGGTCATTGTCTCTAGGAACACAGGAAAATTCTTGTTAAAATTATATGAAAAAAGCAGTATACAAACACATAGATGTTTCTAGTTGTATCCCTAGCACTTACAGACTGTCGTAACGCAGATCAATAAATATGTTAGATGAATGAAATACAATACAGATTAGATTTTTAAAAAGCACAGAGACAATAACTAGAACAAAATGCATTTAAATATAACAAAAGTTATCTATGGATCTTCCTATCTATCCATGGACACATTATCTTCTCGGTAGTTGTCTGTGGCTTCAAATTTTTTTTTTTTTTTAACAATAAACACATTATTTTATAATCAGCATCAAAATAAAACAAAACAAAAAAACACATTATGAAAAATTCTTCATTTGTAAAGAACCTAGCCATTACATAAAAGTGAAAGATTGGCTACTGATTTGCCTGTCTGTTTTCCGAATCTCTAAAATAACACCAAGGGTCACGGGGCTTCTCTACTGATAACCAGGGCAAGGCTCTCCTCAGCAGCACTACTCCAGAAGACACAACAATCCCACACATATTGTGGATTTCTTTTCACTCCATCTGGAATTCCTTACTAAAAGATGCAGGGCAGATACCTGGCAGACAGACTGCTTTCTCATGGAAAAAGGTTGTCAATCTGCCAGAAAGCAGGAACTTGACCTGTGATAAACTGGTAGGATGAGAGAAATCCAAGAAGAAGAGAGCACAAGGCTCAGCGAGATAGGGAACATAACCACATTCGCAATCTGCTCTGTCTGGCTTTTCTTGGCTGGCAAAAAGCTAACATTTTTGGTTTCTCCTTCTTCAACAAAGTTTGAGCCTAGACTACGGTCAGATGTTTGTCAACAACCAAATGATTAAAAGAGGTCACAAGTTAAATGTCATTCAACAGACCAGTTATTTATCCAGAGAAATTTTTGTATTTAATAGTGTACCCATACCTGTTAAGTTACTGGAAACCTGTCGACATTGCACTAAAAATTCAAACCAAGGGTGAGCTTCATGTAATTCTTTTTTTTCCAAAAAGGGGCAATTTGAAGGGCTAAGTCTGTATGTAAAACAAAAACCAAATTCTCTGATTAACACACAGGATAAGACCCAATAGCAATTGACATTGGCCACAGATATAATTCTGGAAGTTGATCTTAGATAGGTATATACTGATGTCTGTCTATCTATCTAAATATAAATTTTAGAGCATATATAACCTGCAGCGGCTATGAATTCATATGTTTTTCATTTGCCTGGCAATGAAAGCATCAAAGAATCCCAAATTAACCTTTAGAATCTTCTTCTCTTTTAAACTTTTAAAGCATTTCTTTCATTTTATTCTAATTTCCAATCATTTTAAAGGGTAACAGAATTAACATCATCAAAAAACACATGATAAGCATTTAGCTGAATGCAGCATTGAACTAAAAGATGTACCAAGTGTTGCAGTGGAATTACTTTAAAAAGATCAGTATTGCTGATGTGATGGCTTAATATTTTCCTAAAAGTCATATTTAAGTAGTATATTAAAAAGAAACATGAAGATCTCAGGACAAATCAATTTTCAGTACTCACTTGTAATAGTCAAGATAGACGTAAAGAAGATACTGAAGATTGTGTTCCAAACAATAGAGAATGAAGCGAGAATGGAAATCCCAACCTTCTTTGGACCTGTAGTTTTGAACAGGGAGGGTGTCTTGCATCACACCCCCAATATGGTTCAGTCTTAGGAGGAAGAGTTCAAAGTCTTCTAGTTCAGATGTAAGAAAAATCCCATTCCTATAAAGCAGGTTTAAGAGATGACAATTTAAAAAGTTGCTGGATTCAGAGCATACCAAACAATTTCCATTAGTTTAAGTCTCAACCACAGCAGGTCCTTGAATAACACCATTTCCTTTCATTTGACACTGTTTCATTATAACTTATAATGTTGATGAGAGGCCACAAGAAATTAACTTGTGCCAAATAGCCTACAGTAAAACTGGTTTCATTATATGTCTTTTTGTTTAAAGTCACAGAACCTATTGACAATGTTAAGTGAGGACTTATTGTACTTAAAAAAAAGTATTTACAAATTAAGATTTCCAATTCTTATTCTATATTTAAATATATTCTGACACACATATTTTGCTAGTTTCCAATAAAGGTTTCTGAACCACTGTAGTAATGAGAGTCTCGAGTTACCTTAAGTATTTCAAAAAGCTAAACTGAGTTATCTCCATTTTTTTTGGTTGTTGAATGGAACTGTACAATCTAATGTGGCAACAGCTGTTAGCTCCTGATGCTAGATGCTTTAAGTACAGAGAAATTCACCAAACTATTCAAACAAAATCATTAAGAAACTGAAGCAGAACAGTTTAAACAGACCGACTACTAAACAAGAATAGCAATTTGCACTTACCCTTTTTACAAATTTACTGTTAAATACATCAGACACACCATACAAAGGAGTGTAGAAAATATATTATGATATATTATGTGAAGTTTACAGAAACACCATGTAACCACCACTAAGATTATATAGACCATTATACCTGGAAGCCCCTGGTACCTTCCTCTCCCATTTCATGTCCTTTGCTGCCCCTAGAGGTAACCACTAACCTGACTTTAGTGATAACCATTCCCTTAGTTTTTATAATTTACCACCAAAATATGTAACCCCAAATAACATATGATTTGGTTTTGCCTATTTTAAACTTTATATATACATGGGACATTCTGGAACATTCTTCTACTCAACATTGTGCAATTTCTCTATGTTGATACCTGTGACTACTGTTAGTTTTTGTTGTTATATAGTATTCCATTGCAATAATTTACTACAATTTATTTAACTACTCTACCTTTGATGGTCATTACAGTTGTTCCTAGAGTCTTAGTAAAATGAATTTATATTTCCATGACCACAAATAGGGAAGAGCATCTTTTCATATGTTTATTGGCAATTTGTGCTTCCTCTTTGTGAAATGCCTAATTGTGCTAGTATCTTTCCCTTCAGATCAAAGCTCTCTACTCTTCTCCTGCTATGTGTCCCTGGAGGCTCACTTGTATTGGTTGCTCCACAAGGCTCCAGTGCCCTCAGGTTTCAGTTTTGGTTTGTCATATGGGAAACCCTCACCAGGAGATAAGAGTCAGGAAAAAAGGTAGGATGGGGATACCTTGGCTCTCTCTGTGTCGGCAACTGCAAGTTGGCTGACGCTCTCTTTAAGGGACACAACTCTTGCTAAGTGGCTCTCTGGGTCTCACTATTGTCTTTCTTTGCTCCTTCAGGCTTTTTAGAGAGCAGACGCTAGTCCCAAGGTCATTAGGATACTCTTCTATATCTTCTAAAAGCTTTACAGTTTTGCATTTGGCATCTAGATTTTAAAATCTACCCGGAATTGATTTTATTCATGATATAAGGCAGAGGGTCTAATTTAACTTTTCCTCCATATAGCTATCATCCAGTCATCCTAGCCTCGTTTGTTGAAAACTGATCTTTCTCCACTGTCCTGCAGTGCCATTTTTGTCATCTGTGACAGTACACGTATAAGTCTGTGCTCAATATTCTCTTCCACTGGTATATTTGTCTACCCCTGCACCAACACCTCCACTGTCTTACTTGCTATAGCTTTACAATAAGTTTTGATATTTGGTGGAGCAAGTTCTTTTTTTAGGGCTATTCTTAACTTTAATTTCCATATAAATATTTATAATTAGCTTATCAAAATCCAGGGAAAAAAACCTGATGGAATTTTTACTGAGATTGTACTATATCTAAAGATTAACTTGGGAAGGATTGATAACAGGCTTGTCTTGTTCCAAATCTAAAGAAAATGCTTGTGATATTTCACCATTAAGTATAACGTTAGGTAGACTTTTTTGAGACGCCCTTCTCAAGTTAAGGGAGTTGCATCTATTTTTAGTTTACTAGTAGTTTTTATTAAAAACAATTTTATCAAATGCTTTTCTGTATCTATCAGAGTAGTATGATTTTATTCATATTAAATCATACATATGTTAGCTTGCTAAAAATCAAATATTAAGTAAAATATTTAACAAGCATACAAGTTATATACAATTTTACTTTTAGTAAACAGGAAGAAGAGAATTTAGTTCACTGGAAAGAAAAGTGAATAAAAAGTCAGAAGGAAAAGAACTGAAGCCTGTAAGTAATGGATTGGGCAAAGCTCTTAAATTCTCTGGATCTTACTCTCCATATTTTTAAGTGGGGTAGAACAATACAGCTATACTTTCCCAATAAGTATAAATATAAAGTAAAGTAATACATGAGAAATAAGTTTAAGAAATAAGTTTAATAAAGTAATACATGAGAAATAAGTCTCCTTATATTATTTTGATAGCAAAGGAAGATAGACTAGGTTGAGCCATATGAAATTGCTGATATTCACCTATTTTTGACCCCCACAAATGGCAAGTTCACATGGTTCAATCTAACGGAATTATTTTTAGAAATGAATTAAAATTTAAAGTCTTCACATATCACTGTAAGAACTCCTTTCCCTCACTAATTTCTTAATTGAGTAGTCTTCTTTAGTTCAAGGCCATACATAACATATGGGTACAGCAAGAAGAGTAGGAGACATTATAGGATACTAAGCTATCCTCCTCTCAGCTCTCACCACTTGGTCCTTGTAGTCCCACTGACAGCTTACCACTTCTACACCAAAGCACATACAGTGTTTTGGGAAGAACCCTCATCTAGAATTTGAGAGCCTCGAATGATGCTAAATGCATGTGATTTTAAAACCTCAATATACAACAATTCTCTTTCAATTTTAAAATGCTATGAAACAATGTTCCACTGGATTCATGGCATTTCAAAGGAAACATTACAGAATTATGTTTTATTGCTTTTCTTCACAGTTACAGTACCTGGCCAGGTCATCTAAAATTTTATTCCTCATGTTATCGTTGCAGCAAGTGTTCTGATCAATAACATCAACAGTCAGAGGGGGCCATTTGTTTTGCTGAAGTGAGGCATAACTATTATGGGTCTGAAATTCTCCAATCCATGAGATAATGCTTAACCAGTCATGGCGAGCTGTAAGGTATCTCCAGAGGGCTTCAGGAGAACATGATTTGTATGCTACATGAAGAACAAAATACGCTTTAAAATAGCAGTGAGTTACGATTATTGACACAAAACTCAACACTAATTGAGTAAATATGATGATCTGAACAAATATTTATAACATAAGAATTATTCAGCCCCTCTGCTTCTTTTACTATTTCCCTCTTTTATGTTGCTGTTCATTTTACAATCAATACTTCAGCTGGAAGAAGAGCTAAATGTTGCTTCTTATTACTATAGTGGTTTAATGAAACTTGGAAATTAGTTGTGTTTCATTTATCTTTTCAGCCCTTGTTTTCTCTTTTTCTTAATATAAATAAAAACTTTGGCTGTAATAGTAAACATGAACTTGACACCCTATGATTACCTATGTTTACCACTATTAGTTTACGCCAGAGCCCCAGTGGGATACAGATCCTCAGTTTACACAAAAAGAAACTCAAAGGATATTTGGAAAAACAAAGAATGTCACTGTTGAGGAGGGGAAAAGAATTCAGCCTTGAATCTCAATTCACTGAACCATATGACTCTCCTCTTTTACTATCACTTATAAATCCCTTACAAAAACCTTGAGATAAGAAAGAGGCTTTAATGACCTGCATTTTAAAGCAACTGAATATTTTTCCCCCTAAAGGAATTCTAAAATGGACACACCAAAATATACAAATGCCTAATTTAATATTCATTCAATGTGCTCAGATTTCAGGCTCTCTCACACTTGCCTTCTGGATTTATCCTGGGGAGAAGGATGGATTCTTGTGTTAGCTGATTCCACCACTGGGCCCAATTTAACGCAATTCTATGGTTCTGCTTGTTAAGTTTATCTTTTTGATCATATTTCAGGAATGAGTCCAAAACAGACTTGTGCTTGAAAAAATCTTGTTCCTTTATCCAATACCTAAAACAGTGTTATAATTTTTTTTTAATTGTGGAGGAAAAAGCATCATTTCTTTTTATCTGCTCAAAAACTTCTGCTCTTTTGGGGAACACATACTTCAATACTTTTAATTTTGTATTTATTATCTTCAAAATATATATCTGATTATGCACATACTGAAATAACAAGAAATTCTTGAGTCCTTTCTGAATAATACAAGTTTTCCCTTCATGGCAATGTAAACTCAGTTCCAATGAAGAAATCCGTGCTCATTAACAGTTATAAACTAAACACTGTCTACAATATTCTTCCCATGTTATCGAAAGAGGGCTAATGAGGTTACCTGGGAAATGACTGGATCTGCATATTTTCTTGCAAATATTCTGAATAAAACTTCTCAACTTGATGCACGAAGTCTATAGTTCCATTCTCTTTTTCAGAAAAATAATTTTTTTCTTTTAAAATTTCAACCTTGAATAAAAAGTAATTAAATTAAAGCAGTAACCTCACAAAAATCAAGTGCATCTGCGAAACAAATGTCATGAAAATAAATGTCTTTTAAGAATTGTATTTTGAATTTTTGAGGTAACGTATATATTCCTTTAACACAAATTTTCCTTTACCACAAATGCAAAACAACTATTTTAAAAGACAATGGAGTAACTGTACTTTTACTTACTAGATATTAGCAGAATGTTAAAATAAAGTTGAAGTTTCACCAAGGTTTACTAGAAAATGTAAACCACATCGTCTCACCTTTACCTACCAAAAAATCCCGTATATTTTTATCAGTTGTATAGAAGCATATCTTGAGCAACTGGTCTTTTACATCAAAGCCCTATAACACAGAAAATCAAAAAAATTTACATTTTCTAATGGGGCTATTTTAAATATAAATGTTAAATACAGAAGTACTCTATTATAGATATATATGGAATTCCACAGCTTTCCTACTCTTGTGAACATTCATTTTCTACATTTGTCATACTACTTACTGCCTAACCCTAAAGTCCTTAAGCAATTTGCCAGAATAAAGGCAACACATAGAACAGTTTAAGGTAATGCCAGAATATCACTGGGTCAAAACAATAAGTATCCGCTATAATAATTCACTTGAAAACCAAAGTCAATACAAATAACTAACTTTTACATAGTTTGACTCCTCTGTACTTCCAGAAAGTTATCATGGGCAAGACTCCAACCATGAAGATTAGAACAAGATCTCAGCTTAGTCCAGGAGCCTTCTCTCTATGGCTTCCCTTCCTCAAATGAAGTAAAACTATGGAGTACGAAGCAAAGGTAAAAGCCATTAGAGAGTCCAAATGGAGGTGTCAGGGGTCACATGAACAATACAGTGTCCCCCAACAAATAAGAAAGTCCTGTGTGTGCTTTGACATGCGGGAAGCCTTCTGTGAGAAACACTGTCTCCTTCTAACCAAAGAGCCAAGTCTAACAGAGAAAATTATGGAAACTCCAATCAAAAATCTCTTCAAAGTCTACGACCATGCCACCCTGAACATGCCCGATCTTGTCTGCTCTCAGAAGCTAAGTAGGGTCGGGCCTGGTAAGTACATGGATGGGAGACCACCTAGGAAAACCAGGTGCTGTAGGCTTTAATAAAAAAAAAAAAATCTCTTCAAGAAAGTTCTCAGTACCAAAAAACATTTCTTAGTATTTTTGTCATTATTTCCTAGTAAAAGCTACACAAGTTTTAGTTTGTGATACAACTATGAATACAAATTAATTCTTACATCAACCAAAAATTATATTAAGTACATAGAGATCTTCTCTTACTTTAGAGACTTTAAGATCAGACAAAAAGCATTATGCTACTCACCATATTCTTTAAAAGTTCAGAGGCTTCCTTTACATTGTTCTTTTTCAAATTGTCAAAGACCAAATCTAAGCCTATTCTAATCAGCTCCTCGAGTCTTTGAGCAGAATGACTATTAATCCTGAAGAAAGTCTGTGCCTCTGGTATTTTGTTGTTTAAAATGGCATTGGCAATAACGTCCTAAGAAAAGGGAAGAAAAAAATCTGCCTTTTAAGTTCTTTTTTATTTCCTTATTATGATTATCAACGTAGAATTTATACATTTATTGAGCATCTACTACAGGACTTTTATTGAAACTCTACTACTAGATTTGGGGCTTTGCACCAGAGATATAAAGTTGAGAGACCCTGTTGTTCAGGAGCTTTTAGACTAGTAGAAGACACACAAATAAAGTACTGATTGTAGTACTATATAAGGGAGAGAATACAGGTATCCTAGGGTGCTAGAAAGGAGAGTCAAAAAGAGGAGCATCTAAATAACAGCAGTGACAAAAAGCGGGGGGTGCTTCCTAGCAGAGATAACTTATGAAGTAAAAGTTTTAAAGACAACTATTATATACATATATTGAAAAAGGAGGAAAAGTGTTCCAAAAAGAGGGAATATTATATACAGAGGCATAAAGGCAAGAAATAGCATCAAGTCTTCAGAGAACTCCAAATTACTCAATATAACTGGAAAAAGTTGGGGAGAGTAGCAGATGAGACTTGAAAGAAAAGCAGAGATTCCATCATGAAGGGCATTGTGTGTGTGAGATGTACTGTATCCTGAAACTTATGTGGAGCCACTGAAGGATCTTAAAAGCAAGAGGTGATGTAATCAAATATATCTATTTTAGGAAGACTATTCAGGCAGCAATGTGGAGAACAGACTGAAAGAGATGCAAGCTCAAGATAGTGAGGAAGTATGTTACCATAATACTACAAGAAAGAAGAAATCAAGCACAAACTGAGACCTAAACTCAAAGAGAACAGAAAGGAGATTTTCTTAACCTGGGGCTTTAGAGGGGTCTGTAAACCCCATTTATCAATGTGCAAAATTGTGTGCACATGCACACATTTACATGTATATTTTTGGAGACAAGAGTCCGTGGCTTCCATCAAAGTGAACTCTACCCTCCTCCAAACTAAAAATCAGTGATTTGGGGTAAAAAGAACAGAGGACCCATGGATGGCGCTTTGAAGGATATTAAAGTGGGGAAAGCTGGAGATGAAACCTGCAAGAGAGTGGAAAATACAAGCTAAAAAAGGCAGAAGGAAAGTCAAATAAATTTTGACTAGAGGATGAATAAGAGACAAAGAAAATGCAGTCATACCACATACTTCTCCCTATGTCTCCACCCAACAACTCACTCCTACAAACCTGGCAGCCTCTCAGCCTTATCACTTTCACTCCTTGTTGATTCTGATCATTTGGGTTAAGCTATTTTGGCCTTTGTCTTTCCAATATTTAATGTGGGTGGAGGGATTCTTCCAGTCCCCAACTCAGCTTACTTTGGCTGTATTACCTTCTATAAAAAGAAAGCCAAGCAGATAAGCACGGAAAATTTAATGGCAAAATCTTGACTAGAATCTGAGACAAGACTCAAATCGATTATACTTCCAGCGATAATGTCATAAAATAAAGTTTCCTAAGATCGAATCACCAGGAATGATTTGATTTATTCAAAGATCAGGCAGAAAGCATAAGTCTAAAGTGGCAAGCCTTAGCTATTGATAGTGTTGCTAAGGGAGTGCCGCTTCCCATAGGTTTGGGGATGGTGTCTCACTGGATCCAAGTGGCCAGATATGGCATCAAGAAGAAGCTTATCTGTGTTCTGAATTAAACGAGACTTGTAGAAACAAATTTGAAGTCATGTCCAGAGATCTAAAATCTATAAAACCTAAAACTCTTGTCAAAGATTCTGAATCACAAGTGTACAGAGCTTAATTTGGTTTCTTCTATTGTTTTCTCAGATCCTCTATCTGGTAAATAAAAGAAATGATAATTCTTTATATTTACCTCAATGCTGAATTTCTCCCAGATATTGCTCTCCTTTACTTTTGGGACATTTTCATTTACATCATATTCATCTATAGCATCTGTTAGCTTCCAAGGAAACTTTATCATGAAAGTTCGAAGTTCATTAATGTAGCTGGTCAAAATGTTCACTCCTTTCTTTAGATGTTCATCTAGCTCTATGGAAAACACCAATGGACCAATTTCATATATACAGAAATATGTGTGTGTGTATATAGAGAGAAAATGTTAAAATTCAAACTCAGTGTTTTCAAAACTTCAAACAAGAAATTTGAGATTTTTCCTATTTACAAGTAGCGCCATAATTTAATATAACTCTTTTCACAATGATTAGACTTTCTGCCAACTTTCCCAGTGTTAGAATCCATTTCACTCACTAAATTACACACTTATTTTACTCACCTTTACCAAATGGCACTCCATTGGCTTATGCTCTCTCATGAAACAGGAATACTTACATTTTTGTCCTGACACAGTAACAGGACAATTGCACCCTTCTTTGCTGTTATTCTTACCTTCATGATGAATAAAAATCTCCTTTATTTGTTTGTTAAGGAAGGACAGTGTAAGATTAAGCAATTGTTCTGAGAAGTTTTTGCTCTGGGTTTCAGAATCACTTTCTCTAATTGCTGAGCAAAGTAAATCCAATGCTGGTGTCAGCTCTTCCACATCTGAGAAAGAACCAATAAATTAACATGAAAAATACCAGGATTCTCCCAATAAAATAAACATATCCAAAAATACCATACTGTAGTATTTTAAAACATAAAACAAGGACCAATGTCTTATTCTCAAAAAGCCCACGAAACCTTTATGAAAAGTCTTACTACCTACAAACTTTAGTGATTCTCCTTACTACTAGTCATTATTTACTGGTATTACTATAGCAAAACTATCATTTTGCTGACCACCTACTATATCTTAAGTATTGTATTTGGTGTTTCATAAATGCAATCTCATTCACTCCTTTCAAAAACCTGAGAGGTAGGTGTTACAGGCCTCTTATCATAGATGAGGAAACTGAGGTTCAGAGAAGATAAATAACTTGCCCAAGCTAATTTGGAAAGTAAGTGGCAGAGCCAAAATATGAACGTAAAAGCCAGTCTGATTCCTAAACCATTCTCTTAAAACATGCGGGTGAAAGAAAGGAGGGTGGGTCCCTGAATCCTCCATTTGTCAACTGCAGGCCCTAGTGAAGTGATTCCTGTTTATCTCAACATCAGCTCTAGGACTGTATTTGTTTAAATGGGATTAATGAGAAACATGGGTTTTACCCCAGGAGAGCAGGTAAAGCTTTTCCCATGCTTATTTCCAGACTCATCCGCCTGCCCTTCAGGGTAGAGCAATGCAGGTAAGAATAAAGTGACAAAAAAAAAATCACAGACCACCAAAGAGCAGGAGAAATGAACAATGACCATATGCTTGCTGATGGAGCCTCACTTACCACTACAAACTTGAACTTTTTCCATAAATTTGAAATTTAAAAAAATTGGAGCATAAAAAAAGTCTGCAGTTCAAAAGGGAAAATACCAAACTCTGCACTCAAAACAGAATGCTTTTAAAAAAGAAAATTTCTAATCCACATTCTCAGTAAACTAATACTATATTGATGTTGAAAAAGCAAGTAATCATTTTCTTCACATTGAGTACAAATTGGTAAAACTTTTCTGAAGGACAACTTATCAAAGTATTTAAGAATATAAATTATTTATCTCTTTGACCTGGAAATTCCACATCTAGAAATTTATCCTAAGTAACTATACATATGTGAAATTATACACACACAGCATTTATAGCACACTGCAAACAACAGTAAAAATTAGAATCTATCTAAATGTCTAACAGAAGTTTGGTTGGGTAAATTATGGTACAGTCCATATAATGAAATTCTATGCCACCATAAATCCTTGAAGGACATTTGGTCCTGTCCAAAACATCCAAGGAGACATTTGGTCCATGCCAACTCATCTACCTAACTCCATGTGCCATTACCAGCTAGGCTACTGAGGCAAGAAATGTTATTATCGTTAATACAGCCACAACACAATTATTGGACCAGTAAAACATGATAATGTTTTTTATGTATTAATCCTGTAAACCCAAAGTATAAATAAGTATTATGGGCTGTCTGAATGTAGGGACATTTCCTAAGCATGAACTTTTTTTGACAGGACCAAATATCAAGGACCACTTGGTATGGACCAAATATGCTCATGGAGGTTTTCAACGGGACCAAATTTCAAGAACATTTGGATATGAGCCAAACGTCTCTGTGGATATTTGGGACAGGACCAAATGTCTACAATCTCATAAATAAGTATATCCATTATTAACAAGAATGATATCTATAGTATATAATCAAATAAAAAAATTATAAGATTATAAACATGTACGGAGGGAAACATACTTTATTACCCTATGCCTCTGAGAAGATCTGTAAATGGCTACCCAGTCCAAAAATAAAAGCTAGCTTTCTTGTTCACTGAAAAGGAAAGCCAAAATCTTTAAAAGTGTTGGTAATGTAGCAGAAGAGTCAGGCTGAAAATTTTTATAACAAGTCTCAATCCATAACTCAGCCAGCTGCACTGTCACTATACATTTCAAACACTTGCAAGGATAGGCAATTTTGCAAATGAATTTCATTCTCTTTTGAATAAAAGTCTCAAATTTGAAAGAGCACTTCCTTGCATACTAAAAATACAAAGCACAGTAAAGGATATAAACAATAAACACCTCGCTTAGAATGAGAACATTTATAGATTCTCACAACTCTCTCAAGTTTCCACAGACTATATAAAATCTCATGACTGAGTTTTGGCAAGTAAATAAGTCATAAGAAAACACAACAATAATTTGAAAGTGATTAAAAAGATAAAATGATAAATGCTAATGTAGACATCTTTATTCTACTTACTTCTTAAATATAAATGGGATGGAAAGTGATCAAACTGATCAGATACAGATGATTTTGAGGATGGATTCAAAAGATTTTCCTTGCTCTTCAAAAAGAAATCTACTGTGTCTAGCTGACGATTTTCTATACCGGCCTGAAATGGGAGAAAATCAGAAAAAAATTATAATAGAAAAAAAAACCCAGAAAACAGATTTTAAAAAAAAACAAAAAACAAAAAAACTTCAGAACTTAAATGTGCTGAGACTGAAGGAGACACAAGGCTATCTTTATCTTGCAGGAGTAGCTGGGTTCTAGTAGGATTGTGAAAAATGACTAATTATGCAATCAGGATAAGTCTCTGTAACCTACTGAACATCAGTTTCTGCTTCAGTAGAAACAGGAGGTTAGACAAGAAAACTCTTTCATTGCTATTGTTCCGTAATTTCAAAACCATTGAAAACTAGGTTCTTGAGGATCATCCTTACAATTAAGGTATAGTCTATCTGAATTAAAACGTTAAAGCGGTATGGTATAAAGTTAACTGAAAAGCAGGCCAACAACAGACTCCCATTTCTCACGAGGTGTCTTGAGGAAATTCTCTACAGAGATCATTTAACACAGATTTAAAAAAAAAAAAAAAGTGTGTACATATCTTTAAATGCTCAGTTGAACAGAGCAGAGAAAAACTCTCAGGGGATAAAAACAAGGAGAGACAAATCCAGAAAAGTGAGCTCTAAAGCCAACTGCTGCCTAAAGTAATCCGCACATCTCCGATGCACTAAAGTAGAGTTGGAAAACTAAAGTTCGCCAATCAAATCCAGCCTTTGCCTGTTTTTGTTAAGGTAGTTTTATGGGGACACAGACATACTCATTCACTTATATTTTAAGTGGCTACAATAACAGCTGAATAGTTCTAACTGAAACCACATGGCCTGCAATATCTAAAATATTTACTACCTGGCCTTTACAGAAAAAGTTTGCCACTCCTAATACTATGAGTAAAAATCGCCTAAAGAGCTTGTTAAAATGTGGATTACTGAGCCCTGCCCCCAGAGTTTGATTTCATAAGTCTGAGGTAGGGCTTGATAATTTGCGTTTCTAATAAATTCTCAGATGATGGTGATGTGTTGCTCTTGGGACAACACTGTGAGAACCAATGGGCCAAATCTGGCTGTTAACAGACCAGGCAAGTTGGAGGAAGAGGTACTGGTGGAAGTTATGTATAGAGGAAAAGAGAATAAACCTAGGGTCCATGCAAATTGACATGCTTGAAAAGGGCTGAACTAGAAAAATTATTGCCCCCAGGGGAAGACTATCAACAAACTATGTCCTTGCTCTGGGTGGTAGGAGGAAAAAAATCAAATTATGTATGATTAAATAAAAGAATATTCTTGTTCTTAGGAGATATATGCTAAAGTACTTAGAGTGGAGAGTTATAAAGTTTGCAACTTTCAGATGGTTCAACAAAATGAAAAGTACACACACAATTAAAACAAATATGGCAAAATGTTAAAAGTTGGTGAATGTAGGTGAAAGATAACTGGATGTTCACTACTTTTTTGCAATTTTTCTGTATAATTTGAAAAATTTGAAAAAACATTTAAAAACAATGACCAAACAGTAATTCTAGAAATAAAAATGTAAAAATTGAAATTATATACTCAGTGCATGTGTTTAATAGCACAGTAGACATAGCTGAAAAAAAAATTAGTGAGCTAGAAGAAATAAAGAAATTATTATGTAATGAAGACTCATAGAGGTTAAGAGAAAAAGTATGGAAAGTCTACTTCTGATTGAAGTACTATTGTCACAACTGGAAAATACACATTTAGTTTTCAAGTACATGGAACATTTATAAAAACTGAGTACTTAGGGGCTAGAAACTGAGTTTCAACAAATTTTTAAAAACATCATATAGACCAGTATTTTCCCAATTGAGGACTATAACTCATTAGTGAGACATAAAATCACAGTGACACAGTAGAACACAAAAAAAACAAAAAGATCACAAAAGTAACCTGAAGTCTATGGCCATGCTACCCTGAACAAGCCTGATCCCATCTGATCTCAGAAGGTAAGCAGGGTTGGGCCTGGTTAGTACTTGGATAGGAGACCACTTAGGAAGACCAGGTGCTGTAGGCGTAAAATTTTTCTAAAAATAAGGGATTGTAAACTGACAAGGTCCTTGCAATCTGTGAGGTCAACCAAGGGTTGTCTCGCCTAAAAACAAACAAACAAACAAAAAAACAGTAACCTGAAGAGGGAAAAAAAGATTACCCTCAAAGGAACAACAGCTGACTTCTCAAATGACAATGGGATCCAGAACACAGTAAAAAGTGATCATGAATGTGCTGAAACAACTGCCTGTCTAGAATTATACTCAACAAAGATACTGTTCAAAAATGAGAGCAAAATAGATATCATTAGTTAGATGAAAACTGAGAGTTCAACAGTTCCTTACTAATGCAGATTCTGAATGATACACTTTTAGGCAGAGGGAAGGTCTAAAATGTGAAAAGAAATGAAAAAAAAAAAGTATGAACCTAAATACATAATAATGATGTTTAACTTAACATGGTTAAAAAAAGCAATAATAACACAAATAAGAGTACATGAAATTAAAGCATGTAATGGCCTTGTATTATCCAGAAGGGTAAAGTTATTAACTTTGGATTTGATAATTTAAATATGCACATTATATGTCACTAGGATATCCTCTAAAAGAACATAAACTGAATATTTAATATCCAAACTAGTAGAGGGTACAGGAGCTTCTTGAGTGCTAGTAATGTTTTATTTCTTAATCTAGGTGATTGTTAAAAATTTTTTGCTTTGTAAGTATTTGTTAAACTATATATATTCTGTATACTTTTTTTTGAGAATTTTTATAAGAGTTTATTTGAGCCAAACTGATGACATCTGCCGGGGAAGCAAGATCTCAAATGCTCCCCTGTATACTCTTTTAATACATGTTACATTTCATCATGAAAATAATAAAATTGATTAATGTGGTTTAGTACAGTAATAGATTAAAGGAAATGATTCATTTCATTATCTCAATAGATTCAGAACAAGCATTCAATAAAATTCAGTACCCATTCATAATAAAAATTCACAGCTGGAAAAAAAAAGGGAACTTAATCTTCTAAAGGTTTCCTTAATACGCACACACAACTTAACAGAGAGATATTACAAGTGTACTTTTTTAAAATCAGGAGTAAGATAAGGATGACAACTATAACTTCTGGGTCTATTATACTAAAGGTTCCAGCAGCAAAATAAGACAAGGAAAAAAAGTAAAAAGAATAAGGATTTGAAGATACGAAACAAAATTGTATTATTTCGATGTTAAATTGTAGATTACCTATACAGAAACTTCAATAAAATCTAACAAGTAAATTATTACAATTAACGAGAATTTAGCAAATTTGCTAGATACAAAACTCAATATATAAAAAAAGTATTTACACTGCTAACAAAATGTAAATTAAAAATATACCATTTATAATAACTTGTATACAGTATTTAAACAAATAAAAAATATACTATTTATTTCAACATATAGCATTTAAATATAAATATGTATGCATATATAAATATACCTAGTATTTACATATATAAACACACTAAAAATAAAGCTAACAGATATCAAAAGCTCTTAATATAAAAACTGTAATATCTTATAGAAAGACATTAATAAAGACCTAAAAAAATGGGAAGAGAAATTATGTTTGTGGATAGGATTATCAAATATCTTAAAGATGTCAATTCTTCCCAACTTGGATATAAAGATTTATGGAATTCTAATTAAAATCCTAACAACTTTTCATGAAACTGGACAAGTTGATCCTAAAATATGAAAGAGAGTTAAGAGAAAATAACAAAAACATCCTGAATAATACTAAAAGATTTATAATTAAGACAGGATAGAACTGCCCTAAGGATAGACAAAGACCAGTGGAACAGAATAGAGCCGGAAACAAACTCATGCATATATGGAAACTTGACAAGACATTTTAGATCAGCTGTAAAACGACTTCTGAAAAAAACTGCTGAGACAAATGGTGATCAATATGGGGGATAGAGGGATAGGTCCCAGCCTCACACCATGCATAACAAATGGAAAAGGACTTAAATGTGAAAGTCATAAGAAAAACTTAGGAAAAAATATGAAAACATATCTGTGACCTCAGGATAGAAGTCACAAGCTATAAAGAAAAAACTGATTAAACTACATTAAAATTTAGAACTATATTAAAATTAGAGATCTCATGAGGAAAACAAAATGACAAGCCACAGACTAGAATATATTCACCACACTTATAACAAAGTATTGGTATCTAGAACATATCAAACACTACAAACCATTAAAAAAAAGACAAACATCTCAAGAGAAAAATAAGCAAAAGACTTTTACCAAAGAAATTTAAATGTCATATATGTGTGTATATATGTGTGTATATGTGTGTGTATAAATGTACATAGGTATATATTAAAAGATGTTCAACCTTAATCAGGGAAATGCAAATTAAAACCCATCATACCAGCAAAATGTTTTAAATTCTGGATATACAAAGTATTAGCAAAGACAACAATGAGAACTCACATGCATTGCTGGTGAGAGCGTAAACTGATAAAATATCTTTGGAAAACTACAGTATTATCTAGTAAAGTTAAAGAGGCACATGTCCTATGGCCCAGCAATTCTACTACCATAATAGAGAAACTCTTGCACAGGTGCTGCAGTAGATGCCTAAGAAATTGTTTATAGCAACAATTTTTATAACAGCAAACAACTGGAAATAAAGTTGAAGAAAGAAAGAAATATTCATATAAGATACTACACAGAGGTGAAACTGAATAAACTAGTTATACAAAAAACATGGATAGGGGGAGGAGGGAGGTAGATAGAGGAGAGGGGAGGAAAAAAAGAAAAAGAGAAAAGAAAAAAATAAAACCTACTTGATGAATCATAAAAAATTTTTAAAGATTTAAAACAACAACATGGATGAATCACCAAAAAATCAGGTTGAGTGAGGAAAAAAAAAAGCAAATCCCAAAAGAATCACAGTGACTCTATTGTACACAAAATTCAACAATAGCCCAAACTAAAAAGCATTACTTGGGGATACAGTTATATGGAGTAAGATAAAGAAAAGCAAGGGAATGGTTAAAATTTGCAGAATGGCAGTTAACCGAGGTTGGGCGAGGTAAAGGAAGAGGATGGGGAGGGGCACACATTAAAAAATATTGCTGATAATCTAGTTCTTGCTGGATGGTGGGTATAAGAGTATTTGTTTTATTATTATCACTTAAATCATATTCACTTGTTTGTATGTGGGGGGAGACTAAGGCCAAAACAATGCTGTATATCTGATACAATTCTAATTAAACTCACAGACATGCACATACATTGTATAAGGGCAGAGGCTCTGGAGTCACACTGCCTAGGTTCCTGGCACTACCACCTACTGTCCATGAATGCTGGCGCTACCACCTACTGTCCATGAATATCTGAATTATTTCTTGTGTTCCCTCATTTATAAAATGGGGATAATAATGGTATTTACCTATAGGGTTAAGATTGATGAGATAAAACCTGATTATTAACACTTAGGAAAAAACAAGTATAAGGAAATAACTCTAATAGTAAACATGATTACCTCTGGATAATAGATTTATAGGTAACAAATTTTCTTTTTTCCCCTATTATTCAAATTTTATACAGTGATATTTTGTCTTATATAAATGTAAAATTTTAAATATTGGGTGCTGGAACAACTGAATATCCACATACAAAAGAATTAAGCTGGATTCCTTCCTCAGACCATATACAAAAATTATTCAAAATGCATCATAAATCTAAACATAAGAGCTAAAACTATACAACTCTTGTAAGAGTAAATCTTCATGACCTCAGATTAGGCAATGGTTTCTGAGATATGACACCAAAAGCACAAATAACTTTAAAAAAAGTAAATTTACTTCATCAAAATTAAAAATTTATGTTTCAATGAACACCACTGAGAAGATGAAAAGACAATCCACAGAAGAAAATATTTGCAAATCATTTCTCTCACAAAGTTCTAGTATCCAGAACATATAAAGAACTCTTAGAACTCAAAAATAAAGACAAATAACTCAATTTAAAAATGGATAAGTGATTTAAATAGACACATCTCCAAAGGGATATACAAGTGGCCAATAAGCACATGTAAACATGTTCAACATCTTTAGTCATTAGGAAAATGTGAATCAAATCCACAATGAGATACCACTTCATTTTGACTTCACAACCACTAGGATGCTATAATAAAAAAGATGGACAAGAGTTAATGAGGATGTGGAACTATGCATGTGGAACCCTCATACATTGCTGGTGGGAACATAAAATAGTGCAGCCACTATAGAAAACAGTTTAATGGTTCTTCAAAAAGTTAAATGACCCAGTAATTCCACTGCTAGCTGTATACCCAAGAGAAAAGAAAACATATAGTAATACAAAACTTGTACTCCACTATTCATAGCAGGATTATTCATAATAGCTAAAAAGAAGAAATCACCCAAATATCCATCAACTGATGAATGGACAAACAAAATGTGGTATATTTATATAACAGAATATTATTCAGTCATAAAAAGGAATGAAGTAGTAATATATGCTACAACACGGATAAACCATGAAAACACGCTACGTGAGAGAAGCCAGTCACAAAAAGCCATGTATTTTAAAACTCCAGTCATATGAAATGTCCAAAACAGGCAAATCCAGACACAGCAAGCAGATTACTGTTTGGAACTAAGGAGCCTCAAGAAATAGAAAATGACTGCTAACAGGTACGGAGTGTCTTTTTGGGGTGATAAAAATGGGAATTAGATAGCGGTGATGGTTGTGCAGCTCTGAATATACTAAAAACTACTAAAATTTACACTTTTTTTTTTATCTTTATTTTTTAGAGAATTTTTTAAGAATTTACTTGAGCCAAAATGACAACACATGCCAGGGGGCAAGATCTCAAATGCTCCTGAATTGTACAGTGTAGATGGGTGAACTTTATCTCAGTAAAGCTGTCATTTAAAAAACAAACTGGCACATATTATAAACTTCTAGTTGTTGACCTTTCACAGGGGCTGTGTATATAATAGAAAGTACTCTGATTATAGCTGTCTTTATTAGCATGGCTATGGGCCATTCACTTAACCACTGTGAGCCTAAGATTTTTCATCTGTAAAATGAAATGAATAAAAACTACTCAACCCATCTCATGTAGTTATTTTAGGACAAAATTAGATAATGCATATAAAAGTATTTCTGATCTAGAAAATGCAATATAAATTTAGGTAATGTCACTTCTACAGCTGGATCCTTTTTTAGAAGAGTAGGGACTATAAGGTAGGAATAAAAGATCACTCCTGTTCAAGCTTTCCATAACTTGCTTCCACTTCATTTCAGCTTATAGCTGCCTCCATTTCTTATAATTTTTTCTTCCTTAAATAGTGTTCATTATAATCTTATATCTTTTAAAGCCAAAAGGGTAAACTGTTAAGCAATGTTAGGGTAATGAAATAGCCAGAACTAAGCAAATAGACAGGTGAACTATAGTTCATTTTGCTGCTAGGTTAAATGAATTCTCCTAAACTTTCAGTCAAATAAGAGTGTACAGAAAAAAAAAAATCAAGCAACGTTCCTTAGACATTTAATTGTTACCTCTAGGGCATGTATGGGGATTGAGCACCTTCCCCAACCATTGAGATGGCAAAGAGAGTCCACAGTGCTGGCACTTCCATGGATCATTAGTCTATTTAAAAACTCTTCTTGAGACAAACCAAACAAAATCAGAGACAGTCCATTTTCTACAGGAAAAATAAAAGTTTTAATAAATTAGCAGGACTTAGGCTTTAGGATTATTACAGGAATTAATTTCTAATTACTGAATACTTAAGCACTATAATTACAAATAGATTTATTGGGCATCCGCTAGTATTATGACTTTCATGATTTTCAATGTTAAAGAAGAGTTCTATTTTTTAAACACTGATCATTAAGGTGGTCTACTAAGAACAACTCATTCTATGAAATAGCACTAAATTTCACTTTTTTATTTTATATCTTATCTATCTTGCACAATCAATACCTGGAACTTTTAACTATTTACAGAGATGTCACATTGCTGGATTACAAAAATGAAATAATAGCATGTCTTGACACAAAGAAATACATGATTGCCAAAATCGAGATAATGAAGACACGCATGGTTAGTTCAATCGCAACATTCAATAGCTTTGTAGGAGGTTATGGCATAAATGCTGAATGAATATGTGTCTGAAATAACAGACCCAAATGCCTACAGGTTCCAAGCAGGTGGTGAGACACATGCAAGAGAAACCTAACCAGAAAAAAAATGGTTCACTGAAGAAACAAATTCAGCTCCAACACATAAATTATTCTGCAGGAAAGCAGGTCTAATATTGCCAGATCTTATCATTTTTTAGTAACAGCTGGAATCCAGAGTTTGTGTGAAACTCTCTAATTTTACATGTTTATAATAAAATCTTATTTAAAAGTGTAGATAGTACATGCCAAAAAAAATAAATCTACAGTTCATATGAGGCCCACAATCAGCCAGCTTGCAACCTTTGCATGTACCAAAGTTAAGTGAAGCTTACCCAAGTAAAAATCAACCTTTATTACTCTTAAACTTTCTCTGACTTATATTAGCATGTAGCTGGGCAGGAATCATATGACACATTACCAAGAATTATACCAAATGTCCCCTATGAAAGATTACCATTTAGAGGAGGACACAGTGGACACTAATACCACCAGGGCAGCAGAAGTAAAATACAGTAAGAAAGCACACTTCTCAGCAACGGATTTCAACCTGATACAAGACATTCTCACCTGTCAAAACAAGGCACAATTGCTGGTCTCCGCTATTGTCTATAGGAATACATTTCTGGCCAAGGAAAAAGCACTGCATGCCCTGGGTTTCCAAATCCCAAAGGACAATGGTGCAGCCCATCCTTTCCACTGCCCAAGTAAACAGTGCAGTGAATCTTGTCACAGACACACATCTAAGCTCGATGGGTTCCTCTTGTTCACTGATGTGCATCATTTTCCATGCTCTTCCTGGATCACTGGTCTTAGTATGATCTTTCTGTGGAAAATTATACTGACTGTGCATTATGTCCTGTGGAATGAAAGGCCAGCTTGGCGCATTCATACTGTGGTTAAGAGATTCAGGAAACTCCAAATGCAAAATATCCTGGAACCATGGAACGCAATGGGAAAACTCCAGTTTGGAGCTCTTTATTGTCTTATTCAATGATGATAGCTGGGCTTTCCAAGACCTGGAAGATAGGGTAGAACTCAAACCTGTTACAAGTGAAAGGAACTAAGCAAAACACTAAATCAGGAGCAAGCTGCACTTAAAAAAAAAGTGTCTACCTCTGTAAAAACCTTTAGTGAAAAAGTATGGAGTTAAGCATGACAAAAAATGGAAATAAAGTAAATCTAAAAAGGTGGTTTCTGTACCTATCCACTTGGAAGGAAAACTTGGTCAGTTTCATGTTGTAGTCAGAATTAACAGGATCATCTTCATCTATCCCCTTAGGGCCTTCGATAGGAAAGTCTTGTAGAGTTCTTTCACGCAGTATGTGTCCTGGGTGTTGCCTACATTTTAAAATAATAGCCATTGTCAAAAATAGTGATCAAATCCAAATCTGTGTTACTACAAGTTATTAAAAACTCAAGGGGTAGAGGAGGGTGTGTCACAGAGAAGAAACAGTGTAGACAATAAGTTATCCTGAATAGGACTCGTTATCTCCATTTCCTATAGCAGGAATTTAACCCATTTGTAACTAGGTATGGTGATGGATGCTACCTAATTTACTGTGATCATTTCACAATATATACAAATATTTAGTCATTGTGTTATACACCTGAAACTAATGTTATATGTCAATTATATCTCAATTTTAAAAAAGAATCTGGTCCTTAAGGGCAGTGAGTTTTATAAAGATATAAGAGCATTTATTGTCTACTATACCACAGATGTGATAAGAACTTTACATAAATTATCTTATTTAAGCTTTTCAACAACTCTATGAAGTCAATATACTCCCACTTTATAGATACGTAAACTAAGGTTCAGAGAAACAGTGAAGCTAGATTTGAACCAGGTCAATGTGACCGTAAAGGTTTTTAATCATTCACTATACCACCACTACACAGAAGATTTAGGCTGAGACAGGGGAATAAACACTAGGAAGGCAAAGTATGAGCACGGGTGTAGGTGGAAAAGTATATGCAGAAAGAGGACTGTCACATTTGAGAAACACACAGAAGCTGGGGTAGTTAAAGCATAGTAAATGAGAAGGAAAGATGAGGCTGGAGAGGTTGGCAGGAGACAGTGCAGAGCTTTATGGGTTACGGATTTTTAGTTTTTATCTTGGTGGGGAAAAAAGGTAATGAGGTTTTAAGCAGAAAAGTGATATAATCAGATGCAGAAGAGTAGCTAGGTGGAGAAAGGTAGGCATCTAAATTCCCCAAGCACTTAAATTATTAACTATTAATCCTTTCAATAATTTGAAGGTAATATGTTGACACAGATTTGTCGAGATGAAGTTAAAAAAGGCAGGATGACAGTGAGAAAGATGATACATGGAGAAAGGATATATCTGCCTCCAGATGTTGATACCTGGCTATATCTCTGATAAAATATGAATTTTAACAACGTCACTCTGATTATTCTACAGAGGATAGATTTGAGAGGGGTATGAACAGACATGAGGAGACCAATTACGAGGCTGTTAAGCTAGTTCGGGTAAGTGATGATAGTGGCATGGATTAAAGTGATGACAGAGGAGTTAAGTGGACAGGTTCAAGAAACACTCAGGAGGTATAATGGCTAGGAGTTGGTGGTTAACTGGATGTGAACCTAATACTTAAGAAGTTGGAAATACAAAAAAAGAGGACATGGAGAAGGCAGGAAGAAATGGAACCCAAAGCACACACAGAGGGACGAGTTTTCATTAAAGTAGGGGAATCTGTCCATTGCAACAGGAGGGAAGACATAGAAGATGAGTGCAGGAAACTAGGTTTGTAATATGTGAGAAACTAAAGGAGCTCCCATAGATGGGGTCTACTTCCTTTATAAAGAGGCAAAGTTTACCACCAAAGAATTGGGGGTAAAGAGAACAGAGGTTTGAGGAAAATGGAGGCTTAAAAACATTGTTGTAAAGAATGGATTCATGAAAAACAAAATCACTGCAAAATTTCCAGATAATATTGAGAGACCAGTTGAAGGTCATAAATGTAAACTTAACAGTAGTATCAATTATTCTTTGTGTTTTTTTCACAAGTGCTTAGTTGTTGGGTGCAGGAACTGAAATGGCAGAGTAAAAAAAAAGATTTTGTCAGACCAAGTACTACCACAGGGCAGAAACAAGAGTTTTAAAGGACATGCAAGAGGCGACTGAAATGATGGGTCACGGAACCTATGCTGAAAAGGGAGGGAAGTGAAGACAGAAAGTGGCTGGAAAGTAAAAGGTCAACAGATTGGAAATTCCAGTGAGGTCAAATGCCAGATGAAGGAGAAGTACTTGAGTAGGTGAGCTGGAAAGTTTGGAAGGTTGTGGTCAGTGAATGATATGTATAGAAAAGTGATGTGGGGGAGGAGCAGTTTCAAATAACAACAAAGCCCAGGGTGTGACTATAAGAGTGGACAGCTAAGGTAAACTGAAAGAAACACTTTAAGATTTCAGAGTACCCTTAGAAAATAAAACAGTCAACTCCAGAGAAATTATATTAAAGATCATTCATGTAACTCCAGAGAAATTATATTAAAGATCATTCATGCAAATAATTAATAAACACATCACTGATTTAGCTGGACAGGACAGAGCCCTAAATTTACGGCAGGGAACAGAACAGTAGTTCTTTGGCTGATGTTAACAGTAGCTAAGTTCAATGAAATTGTTCTAAAGAATGTGCCTGGTGCTCTCATGAGTTCTTTTGGAGTGCTGCCAAAACATCCAGAGGAAGAGATCCCTACACTCAAGGATTAGAGTAGCTGACTGAGTAGACTTTCCTCCCTCCTCACCTGACAAATTGTTTTCTAATTGTTTTTACCGATTAGGAGGTAACTACACATACAAGGTATGTTCGAGTCAATAAAAACGGCCTACTGGTAAACAATCACACAATCTGAGAATGTGCTAACTATCTCTGCTCAAAGATTCAAAAAAGAAAAGTGAAAAAATCACAGTGGTGAAAAGTTCTGATAGGTATGTGAAGATGAATTTACCCTTTCTGTGATCCAAGCAATAAGGAATAAAACCTATCAAAGTGCAATCCAACTATTAGGATTTATTTATCTCATTCATATTGTTAGGACCAAAAATCATAATGGTAAATACTGAAAGTACTAAATGTGGACTGGCCTACATTTAGATAAGCAAGTTGCAATGTATAGGCGACTGTGTGCGTGTGCACGCACACATTCGCATACACACATACCCCTCTCAAACATAAAATCTGAAGAAATTAGAATACTATCTAAATAAAAAAGCAACGCAAATAAATATTCAATTTTTACTAATATATTTAGAGTCAAAAGCGTGGGCTCTCCAAGGGAAACGCCAGACAAAATCTTCAGCTGGACAAAGTTAGCTTAATATCTTATCAAACTCCCTAAAAGAGATAAGTAATCTCCAAGGAAGCCATGACTCTGGGCCACAAAAGAATTCTAACGCAGAGTAAACCCCATTTCTCCTCTACTCTAATGTGGGGCAAGAGATGAGTAGATAATGTATAACAGCCAAGGGCATTTAAAATTGTGCTTGATTACTTTTTCACTTATATGATGACATAAACCATATATAACACATATCGTATAAATCAATCAAAATTCTGATATACATCCAAAAATATAAAGGTGGCTAGTGGTCATTTAAATAAATTATTATACAGTAATAAGTTCATTAAGTAGTAACAAGAACATGATCTAACTGAATAGAAGACGAAAACTAGTATAAAAAAGCTAACAAGTACATTTTTAATCTCTTATGGCTTTCATTATTTACTTCAAATTTGAGATCGCAGTAATTTACATACCTGAAATATAGATTTAAGTTGAGAGCAACTGCAGAGTTGGAGGAGCTGACAATCACTACAACATCTAGGTCTTGAGACACTTTCAGTGAAATAAAGGAAGAAATATTGGCTGGCTGCTGTTGCTGCTCATTACACATATCTTCTTGGTGAAGTGTTAAATCCACATGAGCTACATGTGTACCATCCACCATGTCAAATATGTCTTTGAGTTAGAGTTAAAGAAAATGCCAGTGTTAAGTATGCCTAACCATTTAAACCACAGGATGGAGAGAACTATAGACCTCATTGCTCCAACCCTGTAGGAATAGTAACAGAAGGACACTAAGGTTGCCCCCATCATAGTAACCAGATGACTATGAAGTTGGTGGCCCAATAAACAACCTGATGGAGAGTTCATTCAATAGTACTTGCTGAATACCTACTCTATGCCAGGCCCTGAGACAATGGTAATATTTTCTACTAGTGTTCTACAGTAGTGCTGTCCAAGAGAAATATATTGTAAGCCAAACGTTTGTTATTGTAAATTTTCTAGTAGCCTTATTTAAAAGTAAAATGAAATCAGTGAACCTAATTTTAATAACATATTTTACTTAACTTAGTAAATGCGAATTATCATCTCAACATGTAATCAATATTAAAAAATTGAGATATTATATTACATTCTTTTTTTTTTACATAAGTGTTCAAAATCTGGTATTTTACACTTATAGAATATCTCAATTTGGACACAATTTTCACTGAAAATAACTGATCTGTATCTAGACTTCATAAAATTTACATTTGAGAACTTGGAACAATCAAAGTTGTTCCAAACATACTTAAGAGTTCTCTAAAAGCCAAATCTAGTATCAGCTTTTAAATCTAAAGTAATTAAATAAAATTAAGAATTTAGTTCTTCAGTCGTGCTGGCCAATTTCAAGTGTTCAAAGCACACATGCCTAGTGCTATATTGGACAGCACAGTTCTATAACCTGGCAATAAAAATGACGTTAATCCAATAATTTATGACATTTTTACAAAAGAAGTTTTAATATAGACTGATATATCTAAAATAGAAAAACTGTTCCTTTAAATTCAGAAATGAAAATTCCGAAATCATATAACAGGTCATTTTTCAAGCCTTTGAAATAATTTTGCTGATGACCTATGGATATGCTAGAGATAAAAAAAAACCAGTAATATTTTCCAAAAATAAATTAAAAGTGGTTAAGCAAACCATACAATTCACTAATATGATGATGGAATCATTAAAAGGTGGCTTATATTCATACATGAAAATATATGTATCGTATCTTAAGCATCATCTAAATCCTTCCTGGAACAAGCACGTAATAGATAATAAACATATTTGAATGGGTAATACAGAGCATATATTATTTAAAAATAAATACGTTGGATGATTATGACTATGAAAAACCATGTGCATATACTGGAAAATATTCGAATGGAATATAAAGCAATATAGTTGAGTACTTTAAGTTCATGAAGATCTTTTTCCCTAAAAAGTTTTACTGAAAAATTAATCATTTACCTATATCCCAATTTCCTAAAACTAAAAGTCTAAAAAGGTTCATCCTTCTAGGTACTCTCCTTCCCTGCATATCAACATCTTTACCACCAAGGATACAGATCCAACCTAAACTACTCAAAACAAAAAGAATTCCTCTGCAGAGCTGCGTGTCAATAATTCTGTCCACTGCCTGTGTAGGCAAGGGTAATGTGAAACAGTTGAGTACTCTAATCTCAGCATCTCTTTCAGGGAATATAATGCGTAGGATGATACTTTTATTGATGAACAATAATGATGTGTTATTGTGAAATGACAGAATTCTCAAAGATAATAAGGAAATACCTATGAAACAAAAGAACATTATTTCAAACTCACTGGTCACAATTTTACAATGGGTAAATTTTTCTGTAAACATAATACAACAGGTAAAACAAAACAAAACCAAAACAGTACTTAACTCAGTCCAACTCTAGGCAGTTATTACTCATATCCACCTAAGCAAGGAGTCATTGGAAGGTAGATAAGGAGATGAATAAAGATAGTCTACAATGTCTCTGTTTCTTTTGTTTATGGATAGTCCGACAACACACCAGAAGATTCGAAAAAGCCTACTTACCTATGGGACCCCCACAAGAACAATCACAGACTTGTTTTAAAAATGAAAAAGAAGAAACCTTAAAATCAAGGGTGACAAGTATACTACTGCCTTAAAAAACTGAAGAATGAGTGCTTTGATTTCTGCTCCCTGCAGCCTAGGATGAGACATAGTTAGTAGCCCTGTAACCAGTCTAGATTAGCACTATCCAACCACAAATGCAAGCCACACATGTAACTTTTTAGAAACAGCTACAATGAAAAAAGAAACAGGTGAAACTAATTTTTATATTATTTATCTCATTATATCCAAAATGTCATTTCAACATGTAATTAATACAAAAACCTATTGAGATATTTTACTTTTTTCATACTAAGTCCTCAAAATATGGTATGTATTTGACACTTAAAGGACATCTTAATTCATATTAACCACATTTTAAGTGCTTAATAACTCCATATAGGTAGTGGCTAGTATTGGACAAGAAAGATTTTCCACTCTGAATTCACTTCTAAAAGAATTTTTCCTGAAATATATAAAATTATATGGTTATATCACAGATTTAAACATGCTGAAAGACCACCTGTAACTTACTGATATTTTGATCTTCAATGAGCTTTTGCAATGTCTCCTCAGTATAGCTATATAAAATGGTTCCATCACATCGTCCATCTTTCAAATTAAATTCATAGATGAGCAGTTCGTAATTTTCACTAAGAGCGAGCAGTCTGGGCTTGTCTGTTGGTGTACCGCTGTTATGACAATCCTCCCACACAAAGCTAAGAAAAAGTTTAGATTATTTATCATATTCCACATCCACAGCATTTATCCAACAATGGTGAGGGTGGAAGGGGAGAATGAATACAGTTCTTTAGTTCAATTAATGATAGCATTAATTCTCCATTCAACTAAAAAAAACGTAAATTGCTCTAGGACTTCAGCCTCTCCCCACTCCCCCTTCCTACTTCTTTCCCTCAGCCCTAATGAGGCCAACAAAAGAATATAGAAGTGGGTGATGAAAAGGGGGCTTGAAGCAAGAAATGATGGCTGCTTTTATTCCTTCATCCTAAATCCTGACTGATGATGTGTTTAAAAGAACTGTCATAATCAAGGTAAGTTTCAACAATCAAATATATATACATACACACATATATATTTTTGATATGAAGTGGTACTCACGATTAACAAAATAGGCTTTGCTAACTGCGGTGCTTTCAATGACTTTAAAAAAGTGATTTGTATTAATAGACCTGAAGACTTCAAGGCTTCTATAATTCTATATTACAGAATGGCTGTCCAACAGAACTTTGTGACAATGGAAGTATTCTATATATCTGCATAGTCCTATACAGTAGCCAACAGCCCATGTGGCTACTAATATTTGAAATGTGAGTAATGCAACTGAAGAAATAAATTTTAAATTTTAAGTCACATGTGGCTAAAGGCTACCTTGCTGAACATCCCAGTTACAGAATTTTTAAAGCAGTATAATGTCATACCAATGCTGGCTAACAAGGATGGAAGGACACTAATGATACTATAGCTTCAAGTTAAATAAAAAAATTAATTATGTTTTAAAAATAAAAGAACCTCAATTAGGAAAACAATGCAATGGAATGAGATTAGGCTACCATACTGATAGTTTCAACTTTTTAAAAAAGCTTTTTTCCACAGTAGTAAGTTTTGTATCGAGAAAAACTGTACTTAGTGCTGTTATGTCCTTATTAAAGATTAACACATTTTATAGTTCTATCTTTATACCTAGACTGATTTTTCATTAACACCCAATCACTGTTTACACTTAAAATCTGGAAAACAATCTAAATGTTGAATATGGAAAATATTCAACAAATTAAGATATATTTAAAAGGCAGAATACTGTGACACCACTAACACCATTAGCACCATAGACTATTACCAAGTGGAAAGATAGGAAATTTTCAATGAAAATGACAAAATATAAAATGCAGTGATTTCAACAATATAAAAAGGATTTAGAAAAGTAGGAAGTTAAACCCTGAATACTATAAAAGGATTTAGAAAAGTAGGAAGTTAAACCCTGAATACTATAAATACCCTATGAAGTATTTTAATTAAAATTCAGTTCAATTAAAAAAATTAAAAAGCTCTTCTTGATCCACTCCCCCCTAATTTCATGAAGTAGTTTATGAATGTCCCCATTAATTCATGTATGTCTTATCTTTTGTTAAGTTCTCAAACACCTAAAGAGTTTTGCTTTTCTCTCAGCCTCATTCCTTTGCAAAGGGGTATTCATAGGTACTTATTACTGTTGAATAAACTTACTCTCCCTAGGGAGAGAGACCTCTTCCTAAGCAACTAGAGATCAGGAATAAAGACAAACAGAACAAGTTAAAGCATTTACTGATTTAACGAACGAATCTCTACTATCAAGTACTGTTATAGGACCTGGACATTCCACGGTAAGACACCTCTTGGTTACTGAGTCTAAAAGAGATCATTTACAAAATGTTTTCTATTATAAAAAGAACCCAAAGACTCAGAGGGCACTAGCAAACTTAATGATTAAAAACTGTCTTGGACTAACAGTTACAGAAGTAGAAATAGATCATTGTTTTTTTCCTGGATTCCCAAATTATGTAAGCTTCACATAGAATTGTCTTAGTCAACTTTTTAGGCACTGCTCCTAGGTAACAGTAAGCTCGTAATAAATATTTGAGCGAATAAATGAGTGTAAAAACTAGGCTGTCCTTGAAGAAGCGGGGGAAAGCCCGTTTATGAAAAAAAAGTTATCAGGATGGTTCCAATTAGAGATAAAGCCGTTAAAACACCAGCTCGGGATTACGTGGGCAAGGTTCACGGCGCAGTGACGACTGATCAACCTGCGTTAAATAAAATAATCAGCGCCTAAACTGGGACCCATTCCAGGTTCGCCGTGGCTAGCAGAAGAACGGGATGCTGTCTCCGCCCACCCAAAACTGGGAAGCGAGGGTGCAGAGATGCACCAAGGCGAGGAAAGGGTTCCCGCAGCTGTCATTCCTCTCCCGCTACCTCCATGCTAGGAGCGGGGCACTGAGGCCAGCCGAGCGAGGGCTTGGGACTCCTCCCACACCGCCCAGCCGCAGCACTTACTGCCGAAAGGGGCCGTCGAGGCAGCAGCCACCCCCGCCCCGGCCGCCTGGCGCCAAGGAAAGCACTTGAAGGCTGCCTGCAGCCGTCAGGCTCCCCAGAACCTCCTGCTCTCTGTGCAACTGCGCCCGGGATCCCAGCCGCCCCGTTGCCTCGGCGGGGACCGGCACCAACAACATAGGTAAAACCCGCTCCATGGCTTTATGGTTGCAACTACTGCTTGCGGCAGCACTTCCGGACCACTTCTCTGCAGCCATCTTTGGTCCGGCCGCTTCTTCCGGTCACCTACGCCAAACTGCGTCCTGGGCATGCGCAGTGTAGCCGACCCGCTCACAGTCTCGTGACTGCTGCAGCTGCAGCCGTATGCCTGTTTATTTTTGTCTGGTGGCCGGCACCGCCCAGTCTCACAAAGCCACGTTGCTTTAGTCTCGAGCCAGCCGTTAACTACACTGTAATAGTTGAGGGTTTCATTTAGCAGCTGGAGGCAGGCTGTAGCAGCTGTGCTCTGTGGCAATACGCTTTGCCACTTTAATCTAGCTGCCACTTAGCTGTTGGATCCCGGTTCCTGTCTCTTTTCTTAGCGTGCTATTAATTTTGTGTACAGTCCCTGGGATGGGGCAATGTCCTTGGTCGTGTGGACCGAT
Source organism: Pteropus vampyrus (assembly GCF_000151845.1). Classification (NCBI taxonomy): domain Eukaryota; kingdom Metazoa; phylum Chordata; class Mammalia; order Chiroptera; family Pteropodidae; genus Pteropus; species Pteropus vampyrus. The sequence goes on from NW_011888800.1 coordinate 9,561,876, forward strand.
CCATCCGGAGGGAGTTGAACTGAGTGTTGAAGTCAAGTAATACCCATTGTAATAGGCAGGGAAACAGGCTAAGGGGTGGAGGTGGTGGAGTTCTTTTCATAACTGTTTTCTCAGGGAAGTATGATCCAAGATCGTCAGCAGGGAGAGGACGAAGCAGGAAGGGGTGGTGAGGAAAGAGATGGGGAGTAGTCATTTTGGAAAGGGTCCTAATAGACAGCAATACCTTTCTTAACACATTCTTTTCCACAATCAGATGGAATTACATGGCTACCAAAGGTCAGCTCTTCCATTTTTTGCTTTGACGCCCATCCTCCTTTTGTTCTATGGCTTTGTGTCTGTAAATTTTTTTCTCCCGCATTTTTTCACCTCCTTTATTGGGATGCTTTCAATATCATGCAGACATGCTATAACATGTCATTCTTAAGAAAAATAACTTCCCTTAACCTACATCAACACCTACTGTCAAATTTCTGCTTCCCTTTTAGAAAATTCCAAGTTGACTCTTCTTGTAGTCGGAAAAATTCCCTCCCTCCTCACTTCAACCTCTCTAATCGGACTGCCACCTCTAACAAAACTGCCCCTCAAGACTAACGATCTCCATAGTGCCACAACTAGCCATCCTCTTTCAATCATTCCTCTCTCCTTTCTTAAAGTATTTTTCCAACTTTAGTAACACCGCTCCTCTAGTTTTCTACCTACTTCACTGATAACTCCTCAGTTGACATTTCTTCCTAATCAATCTCTTCCTCTCTACCTTTTAACATCTGCTGATAAACTCCCACTTTTGTCTTTATCCCTGACCATTTACTTCAACTCCAGACTGCTCTTTAATTACCTACTTGATATATCCACTTGTATTTCTAACAAGACTCAAATTTAAAGTGTCTAAATTTGATTTTTAACCCCCCACAAACCGATTTTTCTCATTTTTTCCTCTTCACTACGAGGCACTCACTATTAACTCTACTTGGGAGTCATCCTTGATTCTTAACCACCACCCTTATCCAGCCCATCAGCAACATCTGTCAACTCTTCCAAGACTTAGTGCAAGTCTCCTCTCCGCTTTCTGTCACCACTGCTCTTCAATTCTTGCTTGAGCTATTAAAAAAAAAAACCTCTGAACATTTCTTTGTTTTCTCTTGTTCCCCTAACAATTCAGTGTTCTTAAAAAAACAAAATGATGTCACATTACTTTCCTGTTTAAAATTCTGACTTCCTGTCACTTAAAAATCCAGAGTTTTAAAAATCATGACTTATAGATCTATACTCTGCCTACCTCTCTCCAACCTCATCCCCCTACCCACTTATGTGTATGCTTCAGCCACACTTTTTCTGAAACACCAAATTCATTCTCACCCTGGGGGCTTTGTGCTCACTAGTGCCTCTACATGAAATACTTATCATTTCAGCTTAAATGTAACCTCTGTTGACAGGCTGTCCTGGAGCATTCCACTCCAGTCACTCATCATCCAGCTTTGTTTTTACCATGGTATTTATCGCTACTTGATGTTTTGTATGTCAGTCCTTGTACAAACAGAATGTACGCTTCAGAAGAGCAGGGACTTTTCCTTGCTCACTATTGTTACTCTACCACCTAAAATGGTGCCTAGTTCACAAAAGGCACTCTAGTGTTTGCTGATGAATGCATAACCTTGTTTGTCAACTTAAACCAAACATTTCATATCCCAAGGGAGATGTTTATAGCCAACCCTCTTAGCTCAGCTAGGGCTACTTTCTCTTTATAAAAATAGCAACATCGATACAATTTCCAAGATCACACTTTTGTTACACATAACAAGACCTTGTCCCTTATATTAAGGACATTCTTACAGCATTCACGCCTCAAAAAATGGCTTTCATTATTGTATCTCCTAACTTATAAGTTTCAACACATTATCACATCTCTTTAATTATACCTTGCTATGCCATACCTTTTTAGGCATATCATTCAGGTTTTTGAAGAAAGCATAAGAAAATGTTTTGGACAGGATCCTCCCATGTATCAAGGCATAAGAAATGTCTTCAGAGTCTTGGATCCCTGTAGGCATAACCCATACAGCTACTATCTGATGATTAAACTTTTTCCACATGTATATATTCCAAAATAACGGAATCAGTAGATCCAGGCAAGCCTATAAAGAGAACAGGTGTTAACTGCAAACAATTCCATTTTCTAAAGTATTGGTGTGATTTGGTTAATATCTGATTCTTTCCAGCAGATGGTAAATCTGAGAGCAGAGAGGGTCTCCATGTTGTTCATGCTTATATTTTTGATAGTTGTCCCTCAAATTTTTTTTCTTTTTTTTTTCAAGCCCATAGCACTCGGTATTCCTAGGTGGTCTCCCATCCAAATACTAACCAGGCCCGACCCTGCTTAGCTTCCAAGATTGGTCAAATATATCTTGAATGAACAATTCAACTTCTCAAATTAATTTTGTCCTCAAATAGCTTAGCATGATAAGAGCAAAGCACCTGGGAATAAATTTAAAGGTTTGGCTGAAGAAACAAGCCAGAGTCCGAACTTGAGGCAGATGCCAGAGTGTCTAGAGCTACTTCTAAAAGCAAGCTGGTTTAAAAGAAGTAGAGAAGTAAGTGATATAACCTAGATCAAGCTTGAGCAAGAGACTATGTCCTTGTTTCTGCCATCACTTACTGCATTGTAGCCTCCAGTTGCTGTACCAATTGTTTGTCCACATGGCGACAGAATAGGGGAAGAAGGTTGCTGGGAAAGGCCAGGGGTTCTGCCAGAGAGGCTGTAGGAATCTGGGCTATCTCCCAGGCAATCAGAATCACTATGTCTGTCCTGGAGGGCAGAGAGGAAGGAATACATCAGTATTTGTATTTATGCAGGAAACAGACTCAAGGCCAAGATCTTTATTATCCTTACCACTATTGTCACCGTCTATGCTTGTAGTAATTAAGAGAACATTTGCACATTTGATATATGCCAGGGCAATACTTAGTGCTTTACACATTTTAATCTTCAGAACTCTAAGTGATTAGTGCCATCATCCTTAGATCTCTAGTTTATCAATGAGGAAAGAGGCTAAGAGAAGTAATATGCCTAATAGTGCTAATAAGTGATAGGTAGAATTCAAATCTAGTTTGACTCTAAAGCTTGTCCCCTTAATTAATATGCCCTGCCTCCCACAGAGAACAAATGCTCTACAGGACCGTAGAGAGGATAAAAAGGCAGAACAGAACAGCTACAACTCTGCTAGTTTTCCCTTTGACCAACCTCCTCCCTGATGCTTGAATACACAACTCAGGAAATATCTCATTTGGCTTAGCCTACACATCTCAGAGGGTACTGAGATAGTATTTACAGGTCTTTATGATCTTACCAAGCTGTATGGTCACTGTTGGATTCCTGTAGAGAAGAATCCAGGGACACCAGCTGCTCCCCATGACTCAGCAGGGCATAGAGCAAAGATATTCCAAACTGCAAGTGATAAAGTATCCAGGCGAAAATGAGTTCATGCTAGACTTTCAATGCTTCTCTAGCTGTCTTCCCAACTAAAAGGATACGTTCACATGTACCAATAGAGTCCAACACCCATAAAACTCAGGTTTTTACTGTCTGGGCAAAGAACTCTCAGACCTTTCCAAGTGGATCACGGCTCTGAACTTTCCAAAAGATTCTTCTGGGGAGCTGATTAAATGCACTCTCATGGGTTCTGCCCCCAGAAATCAATTTGTACATCAGGAGTGGACCCAGGAATCTGATGCAGGTAGTCTGTGGCACCCCACTTTAAGAAGCACTGCTTTAGGCAGATATTTTCAAAGAAAGGTTCATAAGATAATCCACTGACATGTTAGAAAATAACAGAACTTTCACATCTAGAGTTTCATCTTTCAAAACTTTCTATCTTGTATTTACTATTACCTAATTTATTACCTAATGTTAGTATAATGTTACATGTATGACAACACATGTGGGTGATATGGTTCTGAATTTTTATCAAAAGGCATATAAAATCAGAAAAGTTTAGTGACCTCTACTCTAGAGATCTATACCAGCACCATCATCAGGAAGCTTATATAGGAAATAGGAAAGCAGCTGTTTGAGCTCCGCCCTTGGTCTATTAAAGGATACGCTCTCTGGGGGTGAGCCCAAGGAACTGGTGTTCAGTAAGCTCTGCAGGTGATCCTAATAGGAACTGGTGTTCAGTAAGCTCTGCAGGTGATCCTAATGCTCACTAGAAGTTGAGAAGCACTGCAGAGGATAAGCTGGACAGATGAGATCACAAAGAGGTAAAAACATTCCCTCATTTATTCCTTGCCAGTGATAGCACTTGGAGGCCATCATATGTTAAAAGCCTCCCAGATGTTACCTGATTCTGAAGCACTGCGGTGACTGGCCGTTCTGATGAGCCAGGTGGAAGCAGCATTAGTCCCTGAAGTCCTTGGAGGAGTTCATGGAAGGTCAAGTGACTGATATATTTGCCCAGAGGTTTGAATAACATTTGTAGGGCCTGTAAGACGGTCCAAGAGCACCTCTCAGACTTTCCCTCTTTCCTGCCTTGCCTCCAGTCCCTTTCTTGCTGGCTTGCCTTTGGCACCTACCTGGTCAGGTTATTTACCAGACCTATCACCACTCTTGTCTCTCCAACCATAACATTGGTCCTTATATACCTACTTGTTCTAGGATGCCTTCCCTAAGAAAAGTAGATACGGGGCTCGACACTTATCAGGGAGTCCTTATTTTCTCACCCTCCACAGCACACCCACACCTGTGCAACCAAGGCCTGTGTGTTTTTTGTTCATTGCACCCAAAGATGATCAGCTGTTCTTGTATTTGTTTATTCCGTAACTCCCTCACCCGAGGATGGCAGAGTCAGTACCCTTCACTGCCATCACCTTATCTGGCATCTCTGGGGGTGGGGACCAAAGGAGGAAAGATGCCTAACCCATCTATGAAACCATCCTCTTCACCACTTAATGCCACAGTACCTGATCAGCCATGTCTCTCTTGACCAGGAAGGGCAGGTGGTGGGTGATAGCCAGAAGAAGGCTAACAGCTAGATCCTGGGGCAGGAAGGGGAGCAGCCGGGCCACTAGGGCTTTCCCTTTCCTCACGGAGAGCACCTGCAGGAAGCCTTCTGCTGCCTCCCTACAGGTGTGATAGGAGAGGGTTTTCAGGGGTCTGCAAAGAGGAGAGGGCTACATGCTGGGAAGGAGGGGCTAAAGCAAAGCTATTGTCTTTGCTGATCCATTACTGGGCTAAAGTGTGACCCTCCCTTGCTCACTCCAGATTATTCTGCTCCTGGGTCTTTAAGGCCTGGAAGAGCTTCTCAACCTGGTTTCTCTGCTGCTCAGAGTAGCAAGGCTGTGGAGGCTCATCCTTCTGGCCCTCCTCTATCTCTAGTAACTGAAGGAACATCTGAGAATTTGAGGGTGAGAAAAGAGGAAGAAGAGGTCAATTTGAGCAATATCCCATTTTCAAGGGTAAATTAGGAACTCATCCCTAAGGAGCTGACCTTACCTTCTCAATCCAATACAACACCCGAAGCCTCTGACTGCTTGCAGCTCCTGACTCCTAGGAGAAAGAGTCCCAAGCCATCAGCCACACCTCCACAGCAGCAGCCCAGGCTTCAGAGGAGCTGGAAATTCAGCTGGAAAGACTAACACAAAATCTGATTGTACTTCTTCCTTACTCTTAGGTCACAATCAGAACTGAAGCATGAGAGTGCTGCAGACCTTTCTCTAAAACAGAGAGAAAGGTTCTGGGAAGATCTCTCTCCTACCGGTTCTTGAGTTCCATGGAGTACGGCATCAATAGCTCGGCGAGGGCAAAAACACGTCGACACAGCTACCTGGCCCAGGGAACCCTCTATTCGAACCACTGCATGAAAGGAGTCAGGACAGTCATATTTCCCTCCCCTTTCCATCCTCTGTCCACCCAGATGGCCAGCCCAACCCAGGTCAGCCTGGTCTTACCCGATTCATAAGCCTCTGCCTTCTGAATGAAAGGTGTTTCCAGCTTGAGAGATTCAATCTTGCTCCTTTGCCCAAGTAGCTCTTCATCTGCCTGCTTCTCCAGTTTTTGATAATATTTCTGTGAGTCCATGGAATGGAAAAATGTATACTCATCTTCTGAACTTAAAATTAAGATTCTCAAGTACAACCTCTTAACATACCCTTTTCTATAGCATCCATTTCAGAAATGATCTTGGCACCTTAGACCTTTTTGGCAGTCATTATAAAGTATCTTAAGCACCCTGGCCTCATGCCACCTGTCCTGGGGCTCTCATGCTAAGAATTTATACCACTCTCAGATCCGATGGAAAGGCAGACAGCAAAGTAGAGCGCCTGGAAAAAAACCTGTCCCAGCACCTGCAACCTTCTTGCATTCCATGTTCCCAAGTTATACACTGTATACCACATATCCTCCCCCTCTCCATTTTGATTCTGTAGTTCTGCCTGTACTTTCCAAAATCAGAGTTATCTGATGGCATGAAGACCATCCGCAGCTTGAAGTACAGAGGTAGTACTATTTGTCGATTGGCCTCTAGGCCAGCTTTGTATTTCTGAAGATTTGTTCAGCACCTCTAATATTTTCTTAAAGAAACCTATAAAATCCCAAGCTGAAATAAAGCCATTGACTGCAGGCCAAACAAGGCGTTCAATAAAGCTCCTTCATTTAGGAGCAGTGCCAAAAAGGCAAGAATATAAAACTATTTCACTTTCAGTGATATTGACAGGAAAAAGTTTTTCAAGCGGTGTGGGAAGAAAGGAAGGAACAGGAAGGAGATAAAGGTGGGAACTTTGGTCTGAAGCTCATGGAGGCTGAAAAGTAAGTGAAACACAGTTTAGTCAACCCCAAAACCCGTAGCCAAAGGTTTGCCCCATGAATAAAAGGGAGATTAGGAAGCAGGAGGAAGACTCAAAATGTCTGCCAGCATTTGTTCCATTCAATGTATTGAATCCCACTAATTATAAGATCTCCGTGTTTTAGGTCTAAAAAAGGAAAGTAGATGAATGTTTATAACAAGGCATTTGTAAAGACGAAAGCATACAAGGTGGAAAAGTCCATATTTCTGGCCTGAATAGGGGGAATTCTTGGCAAAGGATAGAGACAAAACCTCAGATGGTGTTTGGGGAATTGTAAATAACCCATTTAGCTGAAGTGTAGGAAAATAGAGATTGGGATGTCAACTTTCGATATGTGGCCCCTATCCTATAGTAAGCAGTTGCCTTTCCCACCTGAATGGGTATGGCCCCTGTGAGCTGAAGAGAGGCTGTGAGAGGGCCTGTGGAGTCCAGGCCCATTTGACCCCAAGGTCAGAGGCTGCAAAGAGCACATGGGGCTCACCTGGTAGTAATAGTCATCCAGGCAGGGGTTCTCACTCTGCAGCTGAACCATCTGCACTCTTATCACCCAGTCCTTCTCTTTTCGAGTCATGAGGTTAGCACAGGGGTCTGGCTGCTGAGACCAAGGCTTCTTGGCTGGGGGACTTCAAGCCAGGAGGAACTTCCCTTTAGATCTACCCACCCCTGCCACAGAGGACTTCCCAGTGGGTGGTGAGCAAGGAGTGGAGCTGTCTGGGAAGGATAGGAAACAGTGCAGAGGCAGGCAGCACTATGAGAGTCCAACTTGTGCGGGGGCTTGGGAGAAATCCCCAGCATGCAGGCAAGCAGCCCTCCACACTGCTCCTCATCTGGGTTTTACCTTGATGCTCGACTGTGCTCCTGCAGCTGCAAGATCCGTTGGTGCTGGGGGTGGAGCTGGGTCAGATGACTGGGAAGACTTAGAAAGAAACTTGGGCTGGCTAAAAGAAGCTCTCAGCTCCCTCCCCTGCTCCACTCATTTAGCCTCTGGTAACCTCAGTTGGACACCTAAGGGAGCCCTATCTGTTTATGTGCCCGCCTCAAATCAGCCACATGAAACATCACAATCCTAACTCAGCCGGGCATACATTCTCCCTCCAAGATACACTTTTCTGCAGTTTGGCTGCAGGAAATCTTGACACAGTAGAAAACCATTTAGCCTGGTTGTTACGCTGAGTCCTAACCTCAGTTCAGCCCTGCCAGCTAACCCTCAAGTTCTTTTAGTCTCCCTGGGCCTGTTTTCCTCATCTGTGAGAGAGAAGGGCCTGGACTCAGACTTTCCTTATTAAGTTTCTATAAGTATTTTTGGTGGCAGCTGGTAGAGTAGCCCCCACCACTCCTCAGCCACTGCCTCCTGAGACCTCCAGAGAAGAGCTCAGCCTGCAGAGGATGTGGGGGTGCCTGGCACCCTGAACTAGTACCTGAACCTAGGGCGCCACGAGGTCGGTGTGCTGCAGAAGAGAGCTGGGTCTGGTGAGAGCAGTCGAGGGCCAAAGTGCCGCGCTGGAGAGCTGGTGCTGGGAAGCGTAGGCCGGAAAGGAACTGGCGATAAGTATTCCAGGGTCTAATAGTGGAAGAAGAGCATCTCCACCAGCAGAACGGTACTCCTGCTGCTACGTGCATTCTACATTGTCACCTGCCTTTTCCCTCAAGAACCTCCTGAACATTTTGCCATCTTGGGGGAACTTCAAGCCAGCTCTGAGGTCACCAGACTGTGGATCTTGCCCTTGTTTCTACCTGGGTTTGTCTCCTCTTAGGGAGCACTCGTCAGTCCCTGATAATGTAAGAGCATGTGCTTTTCCTACTGTCCAGTGAGTCAACACCTCTCCCTCTCCTCTCTGTGATAGCCTTCTCTCAGGCTCTTGTGTCTTCAGTCACTGGGGAAATGGTTAGCTGTCTCATTTCTGACTCATCTGAAGCCCTCCTCTGAGCTCAATTCCTTTCTCGTTCTCTGGAAGATTCCCTGCAATTTCTCCACCCCAGACTATACTCCCATTATGTAGTTAATTGAAGGGAAGGGGCTCTTTCTAACCCTAAGCTTGGCGCTGCTCATCTACTGAAATGTAGGGAAGTAGAATTAGGGAAGTATGAAAAAGTTGTCCTTTTTCATATGAATGGCCAGTTGTCCCGGTACCACCTTTGTTATTTACCAAGCTTCTCTACAGGATGGGCGTCTTCCACCTCTCATACCCACACCTCACACTGAGAGCTTCATCTCCAAAGCAAGGTCGAGAGCAGACTGAACATAATGGAAATAAGGGACACTTGGTGTGCTCCTTCTTAGCACCCACTTTCTCACACAATGGAGACTGGAGCGACTCACCTGCCACAGAAAGTGCAAGGAGGCAGGTGACATCCCAAGTACACCAGGGGCCTTGATTCCAGGGGAGCTGAGAAAACCTCTCTGGGATGGGAGGGAAGAAAACCCAGGCTTGAATGAGCCACTGTGGTGTCTTTTACATTCATCGGTGTCCATCGAGTGGGAGGCAGCAAGGCCAACCACTTTCAATACCCAGGACAGTGGCAGCCTGGCCCTCAATCCAAGTCAGCTGGGCCAGAGCCCCTCTCTTTCCCTGCGAGGAAGCAAGACTGGTATCTTGGGAGTAGGTGGAGGGAGAGTCTAAATCATTTCATTTCTACATGGAATCCTTGTCTCTCTCCACTGGTTATGGGAATCCAATACCTATTTATAGGAATAAATACCAGACTGCTGAGACACAGGGGCCAGGGGGCAAAGATGACTCACCTTCAGCACTAGAAGCAGGGGCAGCACCTGTAGTTGATGCATAGCCCTGCTTAGACCTGGTTTTTAAGGTGAAGACAGCATCAGAAACTAAGTTTGAGATAGGAGGAAAGAGGAAAGGAAGAAACGAGTCCCTACTCGAGTTCGAGCCTGAAATAGAAAGTGTTAACCCAGAACCTATCTCAAACGATTGGAGAAGAGGAGAGGGATGTTTAGCAACAGTCCATGAGCTTCAAACTGTTCAGGACAGCCATCACCCCACCCCCTCCTGCCATGGCACCTGGGTGTTATGGACAGCACTGAGGACTGCTGGATCCCCGAGATCATTCTCTTCCCCCTCCTTCTCCAGGTCCAGGGCTAAGTCAGGGTCCAAATCTGGATCCAGAGCCTCCACCTCATTTTCTTCCTCCTCCAATTGGGGGGCAGACATCGGTTCCTCTTCAGGAGCCAAAGGGCCATAGGACTTTCCTGGGCCTGGTTTTGAGTGGGGGCCTGAGGAGGAAGTAGATGGGGGCTCAGGTGTGAGGTGTCTCATAAAGAGCACTTGTGTTCATGAGCCATCTCTAGCACCCCCTTCAGACAGTGCCTCCTGTTCTAAGGGTTCACCTCAGCCTTATTACTCTAAGGACTCCTACTTGTCTTCCAATGTAGCAAACGGGAATGTAGCAGGTGCTAGACACCTTCACTTTCTACATTGCCTCTTCAATTACCTCATTAGGTACCACCACAGGCTTCTCCACCTAACAGCCCATTCTGTGCCTCTTTAGTTAACCAAGTTCCAGCTGCTCTGATCACTGCAATGTAACCCTGCTGTGCACCAGACACTTTGCATGTATGTGTTCGTTTAATGTTCACAACAGTCATGTAAGCCTGTTATTGATGATGTTACTATGAGGGTGAGGAAAATGAGGCTCAGCAAAGTGACCTCAGTCACCCAGCATGATGTAGCTATCAAGTATGAGTTTGGAATCACTCCCAGCAATTCTGGACACCCAAGCCCGTGTTCATCCACTGAACCAGAACAGCAAGTCTCTGCACCCTTGGGCTTTTTATCCAGTTACCATGGCCCACTTAGTGATACCTTCAAGACATTTCATCTTCACAGGCTGGCAGACTTCTTCCATGGCCATTTCCTCTGGTGAGAGAGCATTGCCAGCTTTTGGAAGGTAAACCTGGAACAGGGAAGAGACCCAGAGGCACCCTTCTCATCAGTGAGGATGGTATGGCACCCTAAAACAGCCATGGTCATCCACCAGCAAGGTTGTCAGAGGAATATTGGCCCAGGATCTTGAAGAGCAGGGACCCTTGGCTCTCAGGCTACACTAAACCCCCACCCTCTGACCTCACCAGTCCAGCTCTAGGGACAGGGCTAGGAGTTGGAGGAGCACTTCCACACAGACACTACCAGCCTCCATCTGTTCACAG
>NW_011888800.1:9573864-9624014 GCF_000151845.1 Pteropus vampyrus
AGCTTTTGTGAAAGTCCTCTACCTTTGCCTGAAGTCTTATATGTCTACTGGTTTCTTAGATTTTCTAACTTTCTGCCATGGTTTAACTATGCTAAATTTAAGAGAAGCCTGTGCTAGGCTTGAGATACAGCAGTGAATAAGGCAGATGGTACCCAGGGCCTCTTAGAGCTCCCCAAATAATAAGAAGTACAGACAATAAACAGGATTGTTGGATCAGATAAAAGATACATTAGAAATGTTTACACTTGCTAAATAAAACACCGAGGGACTTTCCCACTTGTATGGGGAGAATTTTAATACATTGTTTCAGTTTCTTTAATGGTTGTAGATCTAGTCCAGTTTTTAGTTTCTTTTTGTGATTGTGTTGTTAAATTATATAATCTAAGAATGTGCCCATTTCCTGTAAATTCAAATTTATTGCCATAAAGTTGCTCATAATATAAGAATATTTTTTTAATCTATGCTATATCTGTATTTTGTCCCCTTTTTCTTCCTAACATTATTTATGTTTTATCTCCTCTTTTTTTCTTCTTTCCAGCTTTACGTTAGCACTTTGCAAACAAACCATCATGACAAATTTCCTCTCATTTTTACCCAGATGCCACCACTGAACACTTCTTGGATTTAAAAAAAATAGTCTGAAACAACCATTACCCGTTATTTCTCAGAAACTATCTCAATGACCAGTGATTTCATAACTGTAAGTGCAAAAGACATATTTCAGTCTTTACCTTAGTTGAAGTTCTAATCTCCTACAGCTTCCTGAGAGTTCAGTCTCCTAATTCTTTCTGTACTTTTCGGGTCATCTTCCTTTGGCCCCTTTCCTTCTCTCTGCATCCTCTTGCCATTCTTCAAGTATCCTATTCCTTATGCCTCTTCTCTTTCCCTTCTACATTAAATTTTCTTAATCTGAGGGTGCCCTTAAATTGTGTATATGCTTGTGTGATTTTTAATAAGCACATTTTTTTTCTGGAGAGACAGAACTTTCATCACATTCTCAAAAGGATCAAGAATCTCCCCAAAGGTTAAGTCCTCTGCAACTTGGTATCCCTGGGCAATCTCATCTACTCATGCTTTCCTATAACCTGCATGCTGGTAATTTCCAGTCCTTTTGTCAGATCCGACATTTCCCAACTGAAAGCACCTCAGTGGTTTTTATCTCCTGTCCTTTATATAAGGCATAAAGCCCTTTACAACTTGACTCTGACTGCCTCTCCAGTCTCCTTTCTTGAAGTTCCTCCTGCCTTCTAGTTTGGGTTTCAGAAATACCGAACTTCTTTGAGCTGTGTGGGGATCGGAATTCTGATGGAGCTCCCTCTTATAGACACTCTGCACCAGGATGTCTCTCCCTGCCCTGAGGACCTCTTACCCTTGTTGTGGGAGTTTTATCCAGTTGTTGATTAAAGTAGCTTCCTGTGATGACATTAAACGTGCATATTTTAGCAGGTAATATGCTGTTGATTGTGTCACACAAGCAAAATTAATTTGCAAAGGAAGAGTTATTTTAATTGCAAGGTGATTTTTCAAATGCTTTATTGAATTGCCTTACCCTAATATTCTCAATATTCAAATGAGGGAAGAACTCATCTCAGGCTTCACTTCCAGGAAGCCCTCTCAGATACCCTCCTCCGTTCCAGGTTGGATGAGGTACCCTTCTAAATGTGCACTCATTGGCTTTTACACCCTTTTTTCATTACATGTACCACACAGAATTGTAATTGTTTTTGTATTTGTCATCTCCCCGCCTGAGAACAGAGATGGGTCTTCTTCACCTTTGTGCCTCTAGCACTGAAGGCAATATCTGCAACAGAGTAGGTTCTTAGCAAATGTTAATTGAACTGAACCAAAGTGAAAAATATAATGGTCTTTCCCTTCAGAAACTTCTTCAGATAGGGTTTTGTAACCTCACCTAGATTTCACATAGTTTTTTCTTAGATTCAAGCTGGTTTTGTCTAGATAATGGTGTCATGACTCACCTTTTTCTTCTGCCCTATCCTTCCACCTTTGTATGCCTACTTCCTTAATTATTAAGCCTTAGGACACAAGGTTCTGGTCAGTGTCAAAGCCTTTAAGAATGAAACCTCAGAATGAAGCCTCAGGTCTATCAACAGGGAGGACAAAAATTTTTGGTTAAATTAAGATAACATCTTGGCTTTAAATGTGTTTTAGCTGCAGGCCCATCAAGGCAGAACAACCCCACCTGCCACAGGACCAAGTCAGGCACCAGACAAGATGGTGCCATGGCTGATTCCAGAACTGGACATGCATCCATGACCCCAACTTCTGTAGTTTCCATGACTGATGATTTTTGCCTATCTATCTCCTTGAGACACCTCAGGAGCCAGGTTTTTGAGAGCGATAGCTCGTCTGTGTCTCTGGGACTTGCAACTCTCTAATAAACCCTTACTTCCATTGCTGCAAAACCCGGATGTATTGGGTTTTTTTTTGTTTTTTTTTTTTTACTTAAAAGCACACAGGCAGATGGATCCCTTTGCTCTGCTACCTGGGTGTGTCCTACTCCAGTCCATTCTCCACATTGCCCCCCAGGAATGTCATTCTAAGAAAACAAACCTCATGATACTTAAGCCAGAAATCATAAAAGAAAAGACATATAGATTTAATTTAAAAGGTAAAACTTCTATACTGAAGACATATCTTTGCTAAAGTAAATTTTTATGGAGCAAAGACTTAAATATTAAAAAAAATTAAACCTCAAAAAAGGAAAATAAGTGAGTTTTTTAAAATGCGAAGTATGGGAGGTCCTTCCAACCATGACCCCAAATGGGACGACTGATAAATTTACCTACATAAAAATATAAGGCTTTGACAAAAAAGCCAAAAACATACCGTAGAGAAAGGAAAGCCTCTTCAATAAATGGTGCTGGGAAAACTGGAAAGCCACCTGCAAAAGAATGAAACTAGACTGTTGTCTATCACCACACACCAAAATTAACTCAAAATGGATTAAGGACCTGAATATAAGACCTGAAACAATAAAATACATAGAAGAAAACATAGAAACTAAACTCGAGGACCTTGAACTTAAAGAAGATTTTATGAATTTGACCTCAAAAGCAAGGGAAATAAAAACTAAAATAAATGAATGGGACTATCTCAAACTAAAAAGCTTCTGCTCAGTAAAAAATCGTTAACAAGGTAAAGAGACAACCATCCGAATGGGAAAATATATTTGCAAGCAATGCCTCCGATAAGGGCCGAATATCCAAAATATCCAAAGAACTCATACAACTCAATAACAACAACAAAAAAACAAATGATTCAATCAAAAAATGGGCAGAGAACCTGAACAGACACTTCTTCCAATCGGATATACAAATGGCCAACAAATATTTGAAAAGATGCTCAACATCGCTAGCTGTTAGGGAAATGCAGATCAAAAGCAAAATGAGATACCATCTCACACTTGTTAGAATAGCTATAATCAACAGGACAAGTAATAACAAATGATGTGGAGAAAAAAGACCCCTCATACACTGCTGGTGGGACTGCCACTATGGAAAACAGTATGGGACCAGGCCACGGGACCAGACTGGATGGCTCCATGGCTGATTCCAGAACCGGAGGGACACAATGACCAATTACCTCAGCTCTATCCAATCAAAAGCACCCATGAGCCCAACTTTCTTAGTTTCCATGACTAAGGATTTTCCCCTTATATAATCAGTACTCCTGAGACACCCGGGGAGCCAAATTGTTGAGAGCATTATCTTGCCTATGCCTCTGGGACTTGCAACTCTAAATAAACCTTACTTTCTTTGTTGCAAAACCTGCACGTATCTCTCCACGCATTCAGAAGCATTACTCAGGTAACACTTTCATCTCTTTAAGTAATCTTATTTAGTCAGTCATACTTTTAAGGTGTAATAGAAATATTTTGCAGAGTTTAGGTATAATTCAATGAAGCCCTATTAATAACTGCATTTTCCTAAGTTTGAAAAAATTTACCAGGCGATTTAAATAAATGAACATTGAGCCAAATTTGTAACACCAAACAATCTGTTTTAAAATGTTTCTCTTAACCAGGGGTTTCTTAATAAATGTGGCAATTACAGATTAATCACAGAAAGCTGAAATAACTGATTATGGATTGAACACAAATTTGGAAGACAAAGTCTCAACTTTATCTACATATGTACCTCTCTTATAATGTAAATAGAAGCATAGTTTTGAGAAACAATAACATTTTTAAAATTTCTGTTAACAAATGTTTCATTTCAATGTAAAATATCAGTAAAAAAAAAAAAAAGTTTTATATACTTAGCCTATATTCCCCATAGGTCATGCCTATGGACTGAATATTTGTGTCCCCTACAAATTCATATGTTGAAATCCTATCCCCTAAGGTGATAGTATTAGGAGGAGAGGCCTTTGGGAGGTGATTAGGTCTTGAGGGTAGAACCCTTGTGAAAGTGACTCTGAAAGTTCTCTTGCCACTCCCTTCTACCTTGTGAGGACACAGTGAGAAGGCGCCATCTATGACCAGAAAGTGGGCTCTCACCGAATCTGCTGGCACCTTGATCTTGTACTTTCAACCTCTAGAACTGTGAGAAATAAAGTTCTGTCATTTATAGGTCACCCAGCTGCTATATTGTTATAGCACCTTGAATGGACTAAGACACCCACATTTCTGCTTTGATGGGCCTGGAACTGGAACACATCTAAAGCCAAGATGTTATCTTTAGTCTAACCAAAACCTGATGTCTTCATGATTATGGATTTGAGGCTCAGTTAATCTTATCTAGGGCTTAATGATTAAAGGAGCAGGTATCCAAAGGTGGAAGAATTAGGGTAGAAAAAAACAAGTGAGTCACAATGCCATTGTCTGGGCAAACCCAGCTTGAATCAGAGAAAAAAACTAAATTAAAGAAATGACTTTTGTATGCTGTTACAAAAGTAAAGACTACTTTCACATTTAAATTATATTTGTTTCACAGGTAAGACTACTTGAAAATGAGTTAAAAGAAACAATGTCTTGACTGTGACAGTTTATTGCATTTTTCAGCCTCTTTTTTTAAATGTTAAATAGTTTGGAGTTTTAAGTTCTACTTTTCTATTTATCTTTAAATAGGTTGTTTAGCATAAAACTTGAATAGCTGAGGTCACCACCATGACCATTAAATTGTTTGTGGACCAGAAGACAACTCTGTCAAAGTTGCTTCCTTGTATGTTTCCACGGTGAGCTTCAAATACTCTAAACAAAATTTGGATATGACTACATTTGTTTCACCCTGATTTTATGCTGATAATGGTTCCAGGATGTCTCTGATTTTATATCCAACACATCTGCACCTGTAGTACATCTCCTCCTATCCTTGCTCCTATTTCTTCATATTATCCAGAATTAATTCAAAGGAAGTCACCTTTCAGAAATGGTGCTGAATATACAGTCACCAACATCAGGTGTACTCTTCCTTATTTTCTCTGTTCAAAAGCTGAAGTTTTTCTTCCTAGAGACACAAGATGAAAATCAATATCCTGTTCTGCTTTATCTAAAACTTGGTAGTCTCCAGCAAGGCCACTGGGATATGGCCTCATGAAAGTTGCTGTCCAGGAGGGCTGAGGAGCCAGCCATCTGGCTCTTGTCACTCATCCCATCTGGCTGGAAGAGGTGGACTCCTCCACGCTGGCTGAGAATCTCCAGGTGGCAGCAGCACAGTCACTTTCTGAGCCCTCCTCAGCCTCTGCCCCTTCAGGACCCTTTTCCTCCTAATATTTTATTTTGAAAAATTTTAATCTTACAAAAGAGTTGAGAGTATGATAAAATTAACCTGTATATCCCATACCTAGTACTCGATAACATTTTGCCTAACAAATATTCTTTAGATAAGCTACTTCTCTGTTATATCAGCATCTGTTCCTAGTGACTGGGGACTTTGGCTGACAGACCATAAACAGGAAATTGATAGAACAAGAAATACAAAGAAAACATGTGAAAAATTCTCTGATTCTAGCTGGGTTTGCCCAGACAATGGCATTGTGACTCACTTGTTTTTTTCTACCCTAATTCTTCCACCTTTGGATACCTGCTCCTTTAATCATTAAGCCCTAGATAAGATTGACTGAGCCTCAAGTCCATAATCATGAAGACACCAGGTTTTGGTTAGACGGACTGCCTTTTAAAATTACAAAGTATAAAAGGGAAATACAATTTTTGAACAATAATAATCAGCTTGGGGCAGTGTGTTGGGAAATAAGTTCCCTTTCTTATTCTATGATGGAATGTAACCTGGTAGAGGGCAGTTTCACAATATGTAGGATAAGTTATAACAGGGAAAAACTGGAAACATTCTGAATACAGGATTGGGTAAAAAAGTAAGGTCTATTCATAGAATGAAAACATATATCGATCTCTGTTACCATAGAAATTGATACATTGTCCATGCTATATAGTTAAATAAAAAGCTATTTGCAAAGAAATCTATGCAGAATGATTACATCTTTATAAACACGTACATCCAGATTTATATCTGTATATGAATAGACAAAGTCTGGGAACAAACATTAATTCATTAGCAGTGGTTATCTTTGGCTGGTAGGATAACAGGTGATTTAAATTTTTATCTATATTCTTACATTATCTGATCTTTTCATACTGAATATAAATTTTATAATTAGAAAAAAATAAAGCTATGTAGAAAAGCTTTTTAAAATATCAAAAAAAAAAAAAATGCCCAAAAGGGAAACAACAAGGGGGAAAAAAAACCTACAAACCCAGCTCCACTGCTACCTGCATCATGATCTAAAGGATAAAGTCCACATTCTTTTCCTTGGCACCAAAGTCACCTGCAGGCTCTTATCTCCTCTGGGTGGAGTTAGTTGCTTTTCTGGTATCATACTTTATTTATTTGTAGGTCTATAATCCAGAGTCTATGAGCTCCTTGAGGAAAGAAAAATTTCCCCTGTACCAGCCCAGTGCCCAGGCCTTAGCAAGGCGCTTGGTAAAAGTTTGCTGAATGACTGAATGATTGTGATGAACACTGAGACTTGATGGATAGGTTAGGGCCAGGCCAAGAAGAAAAACCAAAGCTTTGGGGCACCTGTGTCCTGGGGGCTAGAGGCTCCTCTTATTACTCTCATCCTTGTTTAATGTTGGCAACAGCTGGTGGAGCACGAGTAGTTTGACCCATTTGGTGTGTAGTGTCAGTGAAATAGTACAGTAATGGCGGTGCCAGCTGAGGCTGATTGAACTCAATGAGGGCAGAAATAGGATGGGGAGGATGCAGGCTTTGGGAAAACTTCTACCCCCTCAAGTTGTTCAGCTGATGATAGCCCTACCTCAAAGAATGTATACCCAAAATGCTCAGTGTGGCCACTCTGGTTAACCAACAGGTAAACTCAACTTGCCAAGGCAAAAATTAATACAGTACTAGACTCCTGACAGCGAAAGCCCAAATGTGTGTGATTCTGGAAAAGGGGGATGAACTATTTTTTTCTTGCTGCTATAACAAATTACCACAAACTTGGTGGCTTAAAATAGCACAGTTTATCATCTTAACAATTCTGTAGGTCAAAAGTCCAACACATGTCTCATGGGGTTAAAAATAAGGCAGGACTACTTTCATTTCTGGAGACTCTAGGGAAGAATCTGTGTTCTTACCTTTTCCAGTGACTAGAGGTCACTTACATTCCTTGATTCATAGTCCCTTCTTCTATCTTCAAAGCCAGCATGTTGCATCTCTCTGACCATTCTTCTGTAGTCATATCTCCCTATGACCAGGAAGAATTCTCTGCTTTTAAGGACCCATGTGATCACATTGGGCCTACTCAAATAATCCCTGATTCTTAATCAACCTGCAAAGTCCCTTATGCCATGGAAGGTAATATATTCCAGGGATTAAGACGTGAACATTTTTTTGGCAGGGGAGGGGTTTACCATAAGATAGAATATAGAGAAAAGTCTAAAATTATTAATAAGAAGCCAGTTCTGTACATAATAATATACAGAGTCTCTATTTTTTAAATGAAAAGCAAGTTCAGTAAATATAAATAAAATGATCCCAATTTTGTGGCACCACCCCTTCCAGTCACTAAACTCAGAGTGCATGCTCACTAATCCACCTTCCACCTGTCATGGTCTGGCTTCTGGTGATAGATGGTGGAGTTATCCCTTACTTACACCCTCAGGGCATCTGATGGTAGAGAGGGCAGTCTCACCTCAGGTTTTCTGTCATTGGTCACTAGACAAATAGATTTTTGGCTAATTTGACAAATGATAAATTGTCATTTAGCAAACTCATTGCGGCAAGTTGATCTACAGTTAAAACAATAATAGTAACAACGATGATAATAAATAATGAAGTAAAGAAAAACTATCACAAAATCACCAATCTTCTGTTTTCTGGCTACTTCCTTTGTACCTGCTTCTACTGTGTATATGGCAGTTCTTGTGTATACATCCCTTGCATTTTGGTGTTTATTTTGTTTTAAATTTCTAATTCTTTATTAAAGAATTCTTCTGAATTTCTTCACAGCCTTCTTTCAGGAGAACAGTTTAGAAATATCTAAGACACCAGATTGTAGAGAGCATAGGATCTGATGCAGGTCCAACGTAGCAGGGGATGCCAAAAAGGATCACACACACTCACTGGCCAGAGGCAAGTGTCAACTAAGCAAGCTGGAAAGTGGAAGCTGGGGCTTAGAGGAAAAGGGCATTTGAAGAAGAGTCTTGATTTTTTTGTTGTTGTTGTAGTGCTGCGTAGAATGCAAGGCAAGATAGAAAATCCAAGTTAGAATTGTGCAGTTTTAACTAGGAACTGAACTGAGATGCAGACTCAAGGACCTATGAGGGGAAAACACCCATGAAAGGAGGCTGTACTAGTAACTTAGTCACTGGCTTTTGTGGTTGTCCTGTTGCTCCCACATTTGTTTGGGGGTTTCGGCTTAGCATTTACCTAACACTTCTCTCCATCCACACTAGCAACTGATGCTACTTCTAATTCCTTTTATGCTTTTAGTGGGTGCTGTGATTTAAAGAAACCATCATATTGTTGTAATTTAAAAATTCCTCACCTTCCAAACTATATACAATGTATATCCTTAGAGAGATAGGCACTAAGCCTTAACAGTGGTTTCTGTGGGGAGGAGACACATGAGGAGAACTTTCATTTTCACTCATTAGACCTCTAATTGCATTTTTACAATGGGTGTACATTGATGTATTTGGCTTGCAATTAAAAATAAAGAGTACTTTAAGCACTGTGGCTACTACTGGGAAGATGATTTGAAATGAGGATTTTATAGATTTTTATTGCTGGATTTTTTTTATAGCAATAAAAACAAATTGGCAATTGATCTTAGTGATTACACACAAGGCTGTGAGGCAGAGATTCCCCACCAACCAGATATTTCAACTCTCTCAACTTTATCTTCCCAGGTACTCTCCCATAAATAGAAATAATAATACTTACCTTATATGGATCTTGTGAGGTTGGTTCCCCCCCTGCCCCACCCCTCCTATGTGTATGGTTTCTGACTTAGAAACTATCAACAAAACAACAAAACAAAACAAACAAACAAACAAAAAACAAAACAAAACCCAACTCCCTCTCTCTGTCTGTTTCCTTTGGGCCTTTGCCCATTATGTAACAGCTCTCAAATCTGAGAAGTCAGTCAGCATGAACACCTTGGGTGGGTGCTAATAAATTAATTATTGAGCTGATTTTTAACTCCAGATTGGAATCTTCTGGTAGAAAAGGTCTGATGTCTTCTTCCCCTTTATTCCTATAGTACTTACTTGGGCCACAAAGCCTGCATTCAATTGACATTTACTGAATTTAATAAAATTTAACACAAAGACTGAGGATTTCCAGCTCTCAAATAGACCTAACCAGGCTGTACTTTGGAGCAGGCAACAATCTTCAAACTCCTTAAATTAAACCATTTAACAATGGTTATCTCTGGGTTGTAGGATTACTGATGGGTTTAATATTCTTCTTGATAGTTTTTAGTATGTTCCAATTTCTATCATGTGCATATAACTTTTGTGGGCAGAAAAAAGTAAATGTCAAAAAATACTACTACATTGTGGTGCTGGTTCCTGCTTATCTACTTCCCCTCACCTTCTCATATACTTTTCATCCTTGTTCTGATCTCCAAGCCACCCAATAAACCCCTTCCCATGAAGCCCTTCTCAGAAAGTGATTTTCTAATAGAAATTATGAGGCCTTTGGAATCAGATGGACCAGCGTTTGAATCCTAGTTCAGTGCAAATGTGGCTAAGCATCTTAACTTCTCTGAGTTTGTCTCCTTATCTGTAAATAAAAGTAACACTTACTTTCTAGATTGTTTTGTTTATTCAGCAGCTTGGCTAATTTAGTGTGTATATGAATCACCTGGGATGTTGTTGCAATGCAGACTCTGGTTTAGTAGATCTGAGTGGGCCCAAGAGTCTGCATTTCTGAGAGCTCCTAGATTGTGCTGATACTAGTGATGCTTGGCTCACGCTTTGAATTGCAAGGGATTAATGACATAGCATTTGAAGAAGCCCTGGCACAAATATTCTACCTATGTTTATTCCTCTCCTCTTGAGTGGGTCTCACTTTCTGGCTGTCTGGATGAGGCCATCTGAGAAAACTGCTGACTGAGATCCATTCAGATACAAACCAACTCATTTGAGCTTTAACCTATTTCTGTTATCTCCCCACTTCAATATCCTTCTTTTATTTCTGTTCAAGTACTTCATTCTTCTTTTGCCTAACAATCATACAGGTATCTGTGCTTATAGGGGTTTTGTTTTTTAACAGCTTTATTGAGGTATAATTGACATACAATGAATTATGCTTAGAGTGTACAATTTAATAACTTCTAATATACATATACACCCATGAAATCATCATCAAACTCAAGATAATGAACATATCCATCACCCCTCATGTTTCTTAATGCTCTTGATGTTCCCCCCCACCCCGCCTTGGCCCTGAAAACTACTCCTTTGCTTTCTGCTATATAGATTAATTTGCCTTTTCTAGAGTTTTATATAAAGAGTTCATGTAGCTCTGGCGAACGGTGAACCCAGCAGACTGGAACCCGCTAGGTCTGTTTCCTGGGGAGTTGTGACCAAGATGTGGAATGGTGGATTTGAAAGCTATAGCAGCTCCACCTTTAGGGGAGCCAGTGGCTACACACAGTCCCCTGTGGGCTTTGGATCACCGGCACCTTCCCAGGCTGAAAAAAAATCATGAGCCCAAGCCCAGCACATTGTGCTCTGTACCATATCACAGCTGCTTTCTGCTACTCTGGTTGATGAAGTGTTCAGAATTGAGAATGTTGAGATTTCTTCACAGGTAACTATTGTGGGGATAATCAGACATGCAGAGAAGGCTCCAACATTGTTTAGAAAATAGACAACATGACAGCTGCACCCATGGATGTTCGCCAGTGGGTTGACACAGATGACACCAGTGGTGAAAACCCGGTGGTTCCTCCAGAAACATATGTGAAAATGGCTGGCCATCTGAGCTCTTTTCAGAACAACAAAAGCCTGATAGCCTTTAAGATCATGCCCCTGGAGGATATGAATGAGTTCACTGCACATATTCTGGAAGTAGTGAATGCACACATGACACTCAGCAAAGCTAACAGCCAGCCTTCAGCAGGGAGAGCACCCATCAGCAATCCAGGAATGCGTGAAGCAGGGAACTCTGGTAGGAATAGCTTCATGCCAGTAAATGGCCTCACTGTGGCCCAAAACCAGGTACTGAATTTGATTAAGGCTTGCCCAAGACCTGAAGTATTGAACTTTCACGAACTCAAGAACCAGCCCCAACACATGACTGTAGTCTCAATCAAGCAAGCTGTGGGCTTTCTAAGCAACGAGGGACACATCTATTCCACTGTGAATGATGATCATTTTAAATCCACAGACGCAGAATAACTGGATCTAATTCTGTACCTAACATACTTTCCAGCTGGACCTATTTTTACAATCTATTGTCTCCAGCTGTGTATATGTTTGGCCAACTGACTTCTAGAAAGCAGGTTTCATCTATAAAAGGTTTCAATTGACATCCTTTTGAAACTTACTGCTCTTCTGTATTTTTGAAGCTCAAAGGGAGATAGGCAACTGACAAGAATGTAAAACAGACTGGAATTTCTTTAAAAAGTTACAAATTATAACATCAGGGTAGATGGAGATGGAAGAGGGATGCTACCAAGAATTAGGCAGAGTTACTTAAATAATATATGCAAGTCTCTATTCCTAAAATGTTTCCTGTTGAGACAAGATGAGTAGGACTAGAGCCTGTGAGCAGAAAGCTAGCCAAGAAACCCTCTAACCTCTGCCTGTTCTTGGTCCCCATTTTGGTTATATGTTACTTTCAGAATTGCACTTTCTTTCATCATGTCTTGACTGCTGTTTTTATAAATATGAGTTTCTAGAGTTGGACCTCATGGGGCAGAGGAGAGGAAGAAATGTTACCATGTTTTGTACAAAATAAATACTTTCATATGTTAAATAAAGTAGTTCTGTTACTGCAGTAAAAAAAATAGTTTGTGTAGTATATGTTCTTTTTTGTCGGGCTAATTTCACTCAGCATAATTATTTCATCCATGTCGTATAGTGTGTATTAATAGTTCATTCATTGCTTATTGCTGATAGTATTTTTTTATCCACAATTTTTTTATCCATTCACCTGTAGATGGACATTCAGATTATTTTCAGATTTTGGCTATTACAAATAAAGCTATTATGCACATAGTGCACAATTCTTTGTATAGACATATACTTCCGTTTTCTGTCGAATAAATATCTAAAGTGGAGTGACTGTATCATATGGCCAATGTATTTTTAACTTAAAAAAAAAAAAAACCTATCAAACTGTTTTCCAAAGTAGTTGTGCCATTTACACTCTGTCAACAAAAAGTCACTGCCACCAATCTAATGCTAATAGTGGTCCTCAAACTGGGGTGCGGTAAAAGGAGAAACTTTATCCAGGTAAACAGATTTCAAACCGTTTGCAGCAGCCTCAGAACACCAAAAGTGCTCTCCACTGAGACAAAAGGAAGCCCTGCTTTTATAAAGTTTCCACCACATTTCTGATTGGTCCATTTATATGCAAGTGAGAAATCCAAAGCTGCACAATCCGATTGGTCCAACACCATTGTCCTGATGGATCAGAACTGTGCATTCGGACTGGTTGTTATATAGAGCTGCTCTGCTTGGTCAGTAAATATGCAAATGAGGATGTAGCTGTGCTGTTCCAATTGCATGGGGCAGGTCTCAGCCCATTGGTTGAAAGATGATTCCTGGAACTCTGTTATAAGAGTAGGCTTAGTGGGCAGGAACACAGTGCAGGAGGCTTGTCAGCTCAGTCTGTGGTTTTCCCCAGAAATTCAGTGTGTGTAACAGGTCTCTGTCAGCAGTGGGCTGCTAGACCCTGGTAGGAATTCGGGCCCTGTGAACCAAGAGGAGTCCTTTTTGGCAGATATATGCCTTCTTGGGGTTCACAATTCCCACATGGAGGATATGAGCCTTCCAGTTCTTCCTCGTTCTTGAAAATATTTACTATTTTAAATAAATATTCACTGTAAAAAAATTTTTTAGGCGAGTCATATAGGCAAAAAACAAAACAAAAACCCATCTGTTAACACTACTACTGGGAGATGACACTATTAAACAGTTGTTAATGTAGATTTCCAGATTGACAGACTAGGCAAATAGTGCTCGTTTTTTAAATAGTTTTATATCTTATCTTCACCCTCATTATTCAAAACACATTATACATTGAAATCTAAGAAGTACAGAAATTCTCTAAACACAGAAAATTCCCTAAACTTCTGTCTTCATTCTGTTGTTTCATTGCTTTTAAATTGATTTTCTAAGTAACTAGGTCAGAATCGATCTTTTTTTTTTAAGAATCTATCTTTAATAAATTTTAAATATAGTATTCCTCTGTGATGTAATAAACCATGAGTGTAGAGGTGAAAAATAGCCCAGTCTCTTCCTATACTCCCAGGTGAACAGAAAATAATTCAACACTAATATTTTAGGCTTTAGGAGCTTTGACCGAATTATAAAACCAGCATACAGACAAATGGGAGGGGCAGAAATGTCTCTACTCATTAATTTATGCATAAAAAATTATTTCTATCTTACAAGAGTTATAGATACAGCTGGTAGAAAAACGAGGTAAATAATAACAGTAATTATAGTATACTTGGTAAATATTATAGACAGTGGCTATGTGCTAGGAACTGTGTGAAGCTCTCTTTATGCATTACCTCATTTTATTAGGTCTGTAGAGAATATTCTTTTCCTAGTTTAGCCATAGCCTCTACCATAGGGATTATTAAAAGGTCTGAAAATCTGTGAAAAATCCAGAAGACATTTGTTGTACTGCATTCAACTGAAAACCAGGGTGATTTCCAAGATCTCTGCCCCTCCCCGCCCCCATGTTTCATTTCCTCTTCTCACTGTTAAACTCAGAGAAGACCTTTGGATCCAGGCGCCATGTAATGGCAGCATCTTCTTTATGGTATCTCCAGCGTATAGGTTTTGTTAATGGACCCGATATTGTCATGCCCTCATAATCAGTAGGTTTAACTTCTTTGGCCGGGCCCAGGACAGATGCAATTTAAATTCTCACTGAAACTGCTACATCCTTTATTTTACAAGTGTTGTAAGCAATGAATTAGGCCAGAGTTGGAATCCTAGTCTCTTAGCCTCTCTTTTCACTGCCCATAAAAATTAATGAGATAATTCCTATCTCCTAGAGTTTATGTATTCGCTCCCTCATTTGTTCCTTCAATCATTCGTTCAGTTTACAAAATACGCCAAGCAGCATTCTAGTGTGGTAGCTCACAGGGAGTGATTACAGGGGTCTGTAAACTCTAAAGCTCAAGCAGTTTTTGCTTTTACTATCAGTGCTAATTTCTCCCACAAATAAACAAAACAAAGAAAATCACCTGAACAACAGAGGGAGGATACAGAGAATTTCTTGACACAGAGCTTTATAAAAGGACATTTTACCCTGAAGGAATTCAGTTAGCAGGAAGTTTCTCGTTCACTACTGACGTTTCCCTGAGCTGTCCTCCGGGGTCCTCGAGGTTTCTGGACTATTTTTCTTTCCCCCCCGCCCCAAATCCAGAAACCTACAGTTCTGCCCCGCACCGTTTAACTTCTCTTCACGAACCTAATCTTTCTGCGCTTCGGTTTTGTTCAAATGAAAACCGCAGGTTCCAGGCTCCTAACTGGCGGAGGCATGGTAAGCAAGTGACTTAGCATCTCTGCGGTTGGCTCAAAAAGCGTGTGCGCTGGACCGAAGTGCGTCCAGACTGAAGTTCTAGGATGGGCGGTCAGCGCCCCAAGCTCACCCCAGATGGGGGGGGGCGCTCTCCAGATTGGAGGGCGCCGATTTACAGACAGCGAACCCACCCCGTCCAATCCATGCCTTCTTAAGCATCACGAGACTTTATAGGAAAATGAAACTAAAAGTGTAAAGTCCCTTTTCTAACCTGGTGCAGCATCGTCCGCTAGGAGACGGGTGACGGCCCCCGCCCGCAGAGTTCTGATTGGCTGTGCACGCGTGGAATATAAGCCCAGACGCGCGGCCAGGAGTGCAGTAGGACGCTCGGAGCTGCTCTGGTAGCGATGGCTCTCCCCGTGACCTTGGCCCTGTTCGCGCTGCTTTTCCTCTCTGGCCTAGACGGCGAGCCGCGTGAGTGTCCCCTACGCTAGCCATTCCTCTCCTGGACCCCACCTTCTTTGGCACTCTCGGCACTAACTCTGTAACACTGCGGTTTCCCAAGTGCTCTTTCCCGGCCAGGGGACTAGCCCTCGGTCCCGGGACAGGGACAGGGTGGGAGATGCGAGCTCAGGACGCAAGCTTTTTTCTTCTTTCTCTGGGGGCCAGGGGCCGGAGAGACCTCTGACAAGCCTGGGCTGCGTGGGTCGGGACAAAGTTTCGGGTGTCGATAAGCTTCAAAGCGATCGGGGTGAGGGAGGGTTTATCTTCCGCTCTTTCTCAGGACCTCTGGCTCCCTGTGCGCAACTGGAGGGGAAGGAGCGTAGGCGGGTCCCAAAGGCGCGGAGTTGGGGGCTGTGAATGGGTGGAGACAAGACATCTAGATTTTGCGAGCAACACCCCTCGGGGTAAATCAGTCCGCGTTGACTCCGCTTTTCTCGGAACCGAGGGCTTCCGGCTTCGCCATAGCGCCAGCTTGTTCACCTGCCCCTCCGCGCTTCTGCGTAAATGTAGGATCCAACCGTGGCGAGGGATCAGTACACGACGTTTCTAAACTGTTTTGAAGTGTTACGGAGCAATTTCACATCATTAACGCACTTATTCCCATTACGTGTCACTTTTAATAATCATAAGAGCTACCTGTTTTTGACAACTTTGTGGCGCGGACTCTGTGCTTTAATGTCACTTATTTCTTAAATATGCCTACGATGTAAATATGTAAATATGATGGTTACCATCAGCGTCTCACAGATGAGGAAACAGGCACCGAGAGTTTAAGTAATTTAATCATGCAGGGAATAAATGGCGGACAGCGGCACCTGAACAAGGCATTATGCAGCGGTGTGCGCCTTGGGGCTGTAATCTGCGTGTTTTAGAATCGCCTCCTTCGGGTGTAAGATTGTCTCGAACAAGCTGGGCGGCCATGGGCCCCTGTTGTCTTTTCTTCACATAGGGTTTCCTCTTTGGCTCCTTGCCTGGTTCTTTCCAAGACGAATTGAGCCTCTACTTTCAGTTTCGAAAAAGCCGAGCAAAGTCTATTAGAGGTTGCAAAATCAGTGAAGGGTAATCATAAGGGAGACCCAGGCTGTCCGTTGGGTCTCCATGGACAGACACTAAGCACATTCCAAATACCCCGCAATATACAGGAACCTCTCATTTTTCCTCTCATAAAAGCCTTTTTGAAGTATGTTTTGATTTTGAGAAAAAGGAATTTAACTTTTAATTTATTAACAAAATAAAGCATATTGTCTGTCATCACCATTAATATTTATTGCTGACTATAGAAGCCTTTTGAAAAATAACAAGCTGACATTTTAAAAAATCTTAAATTTGAAAATTTCCAAAGTAATATGTGCCCTACATAGACCATTTCTGGAAAATACACAAGAAATGGGTAACAGCAATTGCCTCTGGGGGTCCATTTCCTGCTCATGTGTGGGTTTTATTTGTTTCACTGAGTTTTTCAGGTAAGTTTCAGAAGCTTAAATAACTCTCAAAGTCACAGGGCCAGTAAGTGGCTGAGTCCAGATTCAGATCCAGGCCTGTCTGATACTCTCCTTCTCAGAAGAGGTTTTCATGATGTCTTTGCAAAACTCCACCTGGCTCCTTCAAAGGGCAAATTCCAGGCTGGATGAACTTTGCTGTAACTCCTGTGGCATTTATTATGCTCTAATTATTAGAAGTTCAAAAGAGCTTTCTGATTTAGTTTCACTTTTAACTTTATGGGGGGAAAATCAGGGCTACATTGGGATCCCCTGTCTTTGGGTATTTCCTTTCCTAATGACTTTTCCTTTGATGATAGGCTATTTCTAGACGGATTAATTTGTCAGAGTGGCCTGGTACTCCACCTCCTCCCCACCACCTCCTAGACATGGAGGAGCAGCTGCCCTGTAGTAATCATGTACTCTGATTTATATGTATTTTAAAGTGAATTATACACATGTTAGCGTCAGTCTGTATATTTAGTAGCAGCAACATTTCTCTTCATTTTGGATGAAAAATATAGAAATAGAGTTTATATTTTCTTTCCACATCCACAGGGATGATTTAGTCATGCATCCCCTTTTGGAAACCACTGCTCTGTAGCATTATGCAATGTGTTCCCAACCTGGCTAGTTATAGGAATCATTTAGGGTGCTAATTTAAAATGCAAATCTCATTTTTATGCATTACTCTACTTGGTCATAATGAAGAGTATGTTCTCTCCCCTTTGCCAGAGTCTTCACCCTTTCCTATTGTTCTGACCGAGCCCAACTCATTCATTTAAGCTGTTTGCCTGCTTTTGTAGGCAATTGAGTCTTGTAACTCATGAAATCAGGCACAAAATCAGATAGGGGTTTGGCGTTAACCTCTGGGCAGAATGAAGAGGTTTATTTTGTAGGAACGTACCCTGGGTTGACTCTCTTAGGAAACTGAGCAAGGAGATAATAACGACATCCGCCACTTACAGAACAATGCTGAGTGCCAGGCGCTGTACTAGATACTTAATACATTTTGAGAAGTCAGGTGGGTGTCAATCTATGCAGGAGCAGGAACCAAAAAGGAAAGGAGTAAACAGACAAACAAAAAAAAAATTGACCAGATTGAAACAGAGTACAAAAACATGTTTTTTGATGTGGCTACTGTGAAGGATGTGTGAAGTAAAAAATGAAGTCTGAAAAGTAGATTGGGGCAAAATCATGTAGACCTTTCAGTGATGTCTTAAAGAATTTAATTGGTGCTAAGAAGCCATCATAAGTTCTCGAGAACCTCCACAGAAAGGTTCTTAAAGATTCGGTACAATCTCCAGTGACAGAAGATATTACTAGGAATCTTCTAGAAAAAGCCAAAAAGACACATGTAGGGGAATTATATGGGAAATATACTAAGTCATGGTTTATCCCTCAAAATGGAGGTAGCCTTTTGGAAAAGTGGAAGCTCTTTTGACCAGAGTGGAAATAGAATTGAGAGAAATATATGATCAAATTTAAACAATTGATGCCTGATCAAGCTTTAGACCATGGTAGCCCCAAGTGAAATACTCTACAATTTTCATTTGTCTTTCCCTGATGTTCCTCAGGTACTCCAAAGATTCAGGTTTACTCACGGCATCCAGCAGAGAATGGAAAGCCAAATTACCTGAACTGCTATGTCTATGGATTCCACCCACCTCAGATTGAAATTGATTTGCTGAAGAATGGACAGAAGCTGAAAGCGGAGCAGTCAGACCTGTCTTTCAGCAAGGACTGGTCGTTCTATCTTCTGGTCCACACAGATTTCACTCCCAGTACAGTGGATGAGTACAGCTGCCGTGTGAATCACAGCAGTCTCGCTATGCCCCGTATGGTTAAGTGGGGTAAGTTTTCAAGTTCTTTCCTTAGTTGCTGACAGTCGTATCTGAGTATAGCCACAGCATAAGGAGGCTTTGATAGGTAGGTAGGTAGGTAGGTAGGTAGGTAGGTAGGTAGATAGATAGATAGATAGATAGATAGATAGATAGATAGATAGATAGATAGCTAGCTAGCTAGCTAGCTAGCTAGCTAGCAAGCAAGCATAATGGCATAGTCAGGGAATGTTATTAAAGCTCTGATTAGTGGCATCTTCTGAGACCTCTGCATAGCATGGTCCCGGAAATGGTAGTTTTCCAGTGGCAGAACATTTACACAAAGGCACACGTACTCCCAAAGTTTCTTACCTACTGGCTTCTTTGGACTTCCCTGTTAGCCTCATGGATACTTAGGACCAACAAAATTCTCAGGGAGGCACAGGCCTTTGTAAGTCCTATCCTAGTGCCCTACAATCCTGGACTCCTCCAGTACGCTCTGACTGGGTTGGAATCTGAGGCTAGTAGGAAGGGTTGGGTCCTACTGGGTAGTTCTAAACAAGGTATTTATGATTTGGGACAGCAGACTATGCTGCCAACCTTATTTATGACAGTTTTAGACATTTGTTAATATATAGTATTTTAAAATAAAACTCTTTTTCTTTTCTCTCCCCATTTTCTTTTTTATAGATCGAAACAACTAACCAGCATCATGGAGGTGGGTTTCTAACCTTAAGAAAATGTTTTTCTGTTTCACTAGCCTGGGGACTATTTCCAGATAGTGCTAATAACCCTCAGTATGTGGAGGACATTAATCAGAGTAGCATTTCAGCAGGCAGAGAAGAATCCTATGGGGTGACATTCCCTTCTCTTGTGGAGTGGCATGAGGAAGGTGTGTGGCCCCAGTTGTGGCTCTGCCAGCATCACTGGCCCTCTAAATGAAGTCAGAGGAGCTGCCAGTGTGGTGTGACAGGACAGAGGCAGCTGGTTATTCACACCACGTGCAAGGGTTTGATCTTCTGCCATTTCTATATTTGGTACCTCTGAGCCTTCAAAAGTGAACCATTCTCTTCTTTTGCATAAGTTGCCTTATTATTCAGTCACAAGAGAGGAGTGACGTGGTTCTACAGATGTCCCATTCCTTCAATCTCTTGTTGAGCTTTAGCGTGTGGGCACTGCGCTTGCCTTCTAGAGGCTCCCAGTCCAATAGAGGAGAGATAGAAACAGATTTGTTTTAATGCAAAGATACTGTAATGGACATATCTACAAGGAGCTCAAGCAGCATGAAATAGGGAGGAATTGGACTTCTCTGCATCTTTGGATGAAATCAGATGTAGAAAATCCAGCTTTTTCATGAAATTCTACTCTGCAGGGAACCTTAGTCCTAAAAACCTGTTCAAATTTCCTGTTATATTCAAGGATAGGAAAATTAATTTGAGAGAGCATCAGAGAATTTGGCTGACCTTCCCAGAATCACAGTTACTAAATGGTAGAGCCAGGATCTCAACTTGAATACCAGCATTCTTTCCTCTAAGGTTATAGGAGAATCAGTGGAATAAACTAATGGGACATGCTCTTTGTAATGGATTTGGAAAATTGTCTGCAGCTACTTCTTTTATGAATGGTGATGTACACAGAACTTAGATAAGTTGGGTGGAACAATCTGTAATCCAAATTATAAGTATATTTGTTAACAAGACGTTTTTTCTTTCTTTTTTTTTTCAGGTTTGAAGATGCCTCATTTAAATTGGACTAATTCCAAATTGTTTCTTCTTCTTTTTTTTTAAATACTTATATGCTAGTATGCTTTATGTACACAAATTGAGAAGATATATTGATGTTAACGTAAATACCTTTATAATTCTACTTTGGGCTCTATGTCTTCATATTTGATGCATGTGGGTAGGTAGCTGTAGCAGGTTGCTGGAAGTTTAGAGGTGGGAAGGAGGGAATTCTCATGTTCAATATCATCATCTTGGTCTAATCTGAACTCTTTAGTATTCTGCATACAAAATTGGATAAGATCATTGTGCATGTTTAGAGTTAAGCTCCAGTTTGTATACTTTGCTTAGAATTTTGGGAAAGAGTTTTTAAAAGAAAATTGTCAATTATTAGAAAATCATTATAGTGGATTGGAAGAATTTTTATATAAAATTCACATTTACCTCATATTTGTGTGGCACATATGTTGCAGGCGAGAATTCTGTCAGAGAACCACCAGTACGCCAGTTGTATTGCACATATTTTGATATTTTTGCTTCACTGATTAAAATAATGGTAAACTTGATGTGTTCAGTTTCTTATATATCTCTCCCTCTCTTGCCCCTCTGTTTTCAAACCGGAAAACAGTCTTCAAGTGTCACTTGAAGAAGAGTATAAACCTCTGGTATATAGGGTTTGGCTCACGGTGGAAGGGGCCTCAGAGATCTGCATTTTACAGATGAGGAATAAGATCCCAGAGAAGTTAAATGACTTAGGGTGACACAACTGTTTGCTGGAAGACGAGGCTTCCATCTTTTAGCCAGAGTTCTGTTACCCGGGCCAAGACATGAGGAATGTGTATACTCAAAGAAGGAGCAAAAGTATCTGGAGGATTTCATATTTTAGCAAGCAGTAGATATATTTTGAGTGAAAAATACTAGATATTAAAATTTCAAAGCATAGTTTAGACACGATGACTAGTTTTGTGCATTTGTTTATCTGACCAAGAATTTGAGTTAGCTAGTGCTAGGTACTGACAGTTTAGTGGAGGGGCAGACATGTACTCAATTAAAATATGTCCTGATAAAGAGTATAGCATAGGTAGGCCCAAAGAACTAGATGATAGAAAAACGTGTCCAGCGAACAACAAAAACCTTTGGTAGGTGTTAGGGAGGCCATTTGCTTGACGGGTAGTGGTTCTCAGCACAAGTGGGGCCTGGAGTTTTCAGACGGGTCAAATCATGATTAGTATAGAGATATGATAGGTGTGAGTAATTACAAACGGAGCAAGGGTACCCGGGAAAAGAGTTGTAGGAACTTAGCTGAGATTAAGGGGTGACGTAGACAAGTAACTATCCACTCTGGATGCATATTAGAATCCCCTGAGGAATTTATTTAAAAAATGCCAGTTCTAAAAAATAAAATCTATTTAAAAAACAAAACAAAACAAAAAAAACAGCTTTCCAGGCTGCAATCCAGATTAATGAAATCACAGTCTCTAGGTATGGAACCCAGACATCAGTATTAATATTTCTTAAAATTTTAAGACCTTATGCTTTTACAGCAGTTTTAGGTTCAGAACAAAATTGAGGGGAAGGTGCAGAGTTTTCCCACATATTCCCTACCCCCATCAGTTCTAGCCTCCCCCATTATCAACATCGACCAGAGTGGTAAACTTGTTACAACTGATGAGTCTACAATGACATATCACCAGAATCCAGAGTTTATATTATGGTTTACTCTTGATGTGTTTGTACATCTTGTGGACTTAGACAAATGTATTATAACATGTTTCCATCATTATGGTATCATACAGAGTATTTCACCTCCCTAAACATATCCCCCAATCCCTGGCAATCACTGATCTTTTTACTGTCTTCATAGTTTTGCCTTATTTGGAATGTCATATAATTGTTCTTATACAGTACATAGCCTTTTCAGATTGGCTTCTTTCACTTAGTAATATGCATTTATGATTTCTCCATATCTTTTTATGACTTGATAGCACATTTATTTTTAGTATTGAATAGTAAATATCCCATTGTCTGGGTATAACTACAGTCAATTTATCCATTCACCTACTGAAGGACATAGTGGTTTGTTCCAAATTTTGGCAGCTATGCATAAAGCTGATACAGATATCATGCAGGTTTTTGTGTGGGCATGTAGTTTTATGGCATAGTTTCTAAATAAATCTCTAGATAGTTTTAATGTATATCCAAAGTTGATATCGATTGAGTTAAATTATAAGGGATTTTCTGTTTTGTGTCATTCAACAGAACTATTTTGTGAGAAACTTGCTTTGCTGGCTGATGGTCCAATGTAATGCTCCTTTGGAGCATGGCTTAGTTCCTTATTTCAGAAGAAGAGATTGATCAAAGAAGAATATTGGAGCTTAATTGTGCTTATTAAATATAATTGTGCAATGCAAATTAAATGCAAGTCAGTAATAAAGAATTAGATATTATATACTGACATAGAATACCAATGCTAAATCATTGAAGCAAAAAAAAGTAATTTCTAGAATATACATATTATAAGCCATTAAAAAGCCCATGCATTATACATCATGCACAAAAGCCCATGCATTATTATATCATGCACAAAAGCGAGTCTGGAAAGTCATGCCCTAAATTTTTGTTAGTGGTTACTCAAGAGATTGGTAAGGGATAAATAAAGAAGAAAAAGCTGACTAGTCTCTTGGAAAATTAATTTGTTAAAGGTACTTTGCTGAATATCAGTTGACATTTTCCTGAAACCCCATATGAGTGTGTGGCATAGAGGGATTTGGGGTTGGGAATAGTGGAGGAGTAGATGAATGAAACAGGATAGGCTCAGACCCTAAAAAGTGTTTCCCTCCTGCTGCTTACCATGGCCAATAGTGGAGCCCGTGTTAGGCCCTAAACACTGGGAAATGTGGCAGCTGAGCCAACCATTACCTGCCATGGCCTGGCCAAATGGAAGTAGACTGGAAACCACAAGACTGCTTCGCTCCCCCAAGTAGAGGGCCAGTCTCACCCCAGACTATATTAGTGAAGGAGCTGAAGGAAGCTATTTCTCAGCTTCAGACAAATTGATCATTTGAAGAATTATTTGGGTAATTGATATATAAAACTTTTCTTTTAGAAAATTGATTGTAGAATTGTTTTAAAATTGTCATCATCGAATAATGAAAATAAGGAAAAATATCATAAATCTTTGCGATCTCCTATGATAGAGATTATCACTTTCAGATCCTTCTGGGTTTTCTCAGTGTGGATCTATCACTCACCCCTTTATGTTATGGCTGTTTTTTACAATTTAGTCTTTAGTACTTGCATTTCCTTATAATGCCTCTCTTAGGAGAATTTAGAAAGGTCCAGGACACTAGAGAAAGACAGCATGTGATTTCAAGTGTTACAACTTTTATTATTTTTGTATATGTTCATTATTTTTTTAGGAAGTTTATATAGGCAGAAAGGAAAAGAAAATTTGTTAATCCCAACCACCCAGAGATGATCACTTAGTGTTCATTTTGGTGTTTAACTTTTCAAGAGACTTAAAATTTTTTATTATATACTTTAAAAAATGGTTACTGTTACTATTGTTTATTTTTGAATCCTTTAAAATAATTTTTTGTCTATTTTTTTTCACCATCCCTAATTAAAACATGGTGTAAGTGAAAACTACACAGAGAACTGACAAATGTTGTCTTTTCTAGTTTTCATCAACAACCACTCTCAATATTTTCGGACTGTCACTTTTTACTTGTCTTTTTTATATTGTAAACTGTTGAGGTAAAACTCAAGATCTTTCTTTAATAAGATAAATATTTTTATCTGTGATGTAGCCATTAAGGTTTTAGGGGCAAAAATTCACCTTCTCTCTCCTTGGCCTCCAGGCTTTTAGAAAAAAATTTGAAGACTAACATTTGGGTGCCAGATATCTTAAAATGAATAAAGTATCTGTGAGTACCTTGATTTGAAACTTTGTGTAAAAAAACCCACTATTCTGATACTTTGGAGAGCTATAAGAAGGGCTGATAGGAAATAAAAACTAGTAAATTTAAAATAACTGTGATCACATATCCAGCCCTTACTATATAGTAAATTCTGTACATCTTTTCTCATTAGTTGCATGCACAATTACTTGTCTTCTTTGGTCCTCCACAACAGAGATGATTGAAAAGACTATGAAACTGAGGAAGTATTTATTTCTACAGAACACAGGCCCAACCCAAGGCCACAGTTATGTGCAGCTTCCCCTCCCCCATAAGCCACTTCCTCTTTTTACTGTTTCAGTTAGGAAAAAACAGAAGATTCTTGCTGACAGACAATGCTATAGTGTCATTTAAAATGGTTTTCTAGGTATCTGTAGCATGCCATTTTCATCACCCGAAGAGTCAGTGAGAGTCTTAGGTTGAGTTCTTACAGAAGCAGCCCTGAGGCAAGGATTTGGATGCAAGTGACTTATTGAGAAAGGGTTTCTAGGAGAAACCGATAAGGGAGTAGAGGATGAAGGGTAGGGAATGGGAAGAAGCCAGGCTAGAGTGTGATTTCAGAAGTCCCACACTCAGCCTGTTGCCATGGGGAGCTCTAGATCAAAGAACACATCTGGGTTTTGGTACTCTATATTGTTCTGTTTTAGGCTACAGGCTGCCCAGGAGTGTGAAGTGGGGTGAAACACAAAACTCCCAGGTACTTCCAGCTCATTTTGGTGCCTGAGGGTAATATGCAGGTGCTAGTTGTTAGCAGCAAAATATGAAAAAGCTGGTGAGGGCTCATAGAGTTGGGGTGGGGCATCAGTCTGCTACTGTGAGTTTCCTGATAATATCCTTTGCTGGGCCTAAGACCCATGCCATCCCAAACTTCCATTAAAATTTCAAAGAGTCTACGAGGCTAGCATTAAAATGTGAATTCCACTGAACTCAGACCTGAGGTTGAATCCTAATTTCACAAAAAGAATGGGAAAAGTCATTACTGTCTGAGTTTGAATCCTAACTCCACAAAAAAAAAAACCTGGAAAAGTCATATTCCTGGATTGACTCTTCATCACTATATCCACAAAATGGAATAACTATTCCCACATCATTAAGATTATTCATTTATTCATTTAATCATTTGTTCAATAAATATAGAATGTCTTTTCTGTGCCAGGCACTGTTCCAAGGTTGTTCTGACAAAGGGAAAGTGATAAGAAGGGCACTGTAAAACGTAAAGCTTTAGGTAACTGCTTTTACTTTCAGTGGTTCTTCATTTTCATAGCTCACTAGAACAAAATCTAAAATCATAGCAAGGGAAAACTTCTTGGCACTGAGCTGGTGAGAAAAAAAAAAAAAAGAAAAACTACTATGGTAGAATTTCTTTTCCTAAAGGGCTTTCGGTAAAAGATGGTTCTCATTCTGGACAGTTCCTCCCAAGGTAAGCATGTAGGCAGAGCTCTCTTCTGGCAGTCTCAGGATTTCTGGGAATGGTTTTGCTTAAAGAATTCACAAAGTTTAATTGCATTTTCAGGAGCTTCAAGTCTTGCCTCTGTCACAGTTCATACTCTTTCAAATCTTTTAACCTTTCCAAGTCTCAATTTCCTTATCTATAAAATGAAGGGCTCTTGACCACTAACTGATGACGTCACAGTAAGCAGGTCACTTGTGAAATATAGCCTTATCTGCTAGATGTCTAGGATAGGGTGTCAGTACTCAAGCTCAGGCTTGGTAGACAGAGGTAGGTACAGTCTCCAGGACTCCGGTGTAGATGAGAAGTTTCATCTTCGATGAGATCCAGCACCCACTGGCCCCTCTTTCCCCCAACACCTCCTGTTTCATGGTGCCCCTTTTACTAATTTGAAAACCAGGCAATTTAGTATGTGAATGCTCTAGTCTGGCTGCATTGGCTGGTATAAAAAGGTGCCAGATGCTTGCAACTGGCTCAGGATCTCTGTGGATTGGTAATGGGGAAAATAAAATGGAATAAATTATTGATAAGAGCATCACTTAAAATAGAATCAGGCGGCTATTAAGGAAGTGGGGCCAATGCACATCTTGTGCCTCAGTTCCCAGGGTTGCTATTAAGTTGCTAAACCTGTTGCTAAACTCAGATCAAAACATCCTGGAGCCTGTCAAAATGAATAAATGGAGCCACTTTAAAATGGAGTTGGAGCTCCATTTTAAAAACATTGTTTAGAATTAGCATCACCGTGTTATCTGCACCAATAGAAATGCCTTCCATCCACTAACTGTTCCTCTTCCCTTTCTCATAAATAGCCATTGCCTTTGTCTCCTAACTGGACCATTATTTGTGCTTCTGTCTGAATCAGTGCATCCCAAAAAGCTATTTTTTTTTTAAATCTCAAATAAATGCTTGTTGCCTCTCTCTTTGAAAGGCCTTTGATTTTTAGGTTAGCAAGCCAGAAGCATCCTGGAACAACTGCTACATGGACATATATGCATTTTACTTCCTTCCTTATAGTTTTCACCTCTTTTGCTTGCATACTGGAAGTAATAACCAATCCCTGTTAACCTAGCTAGCAATCCTTCATATGCATGAAAGAATTACATTTTGTGGTTTTTGCCTTTATAAACCCTGCCTTTGTTTTCTCCAGAGTGAAGTTTGAGTTGCAGCCTGAATTTGCTCTCAGACTGCAATCCTTTTGCTCAGATAAATGCTTTTTTAATTGTTGTTTATCACAGCCTAAACCTCTTCTTTGGTTAACAGAACCATGCCATTGAAGACTGAGAGTTGCACTATATTGATGGCTCAGATTCAGATACTGTATTGCTGGCTGTGATGTGATTCTCTGAAATGTGAAACTCTCTAGGTAAAATTCCAAAGACAAAAACCCCAAAACACATTTTCCTTTGGTAGTTACATTCCTGGAAAAGTCAGTGTGTTTGGGCCTGGTATAGTGATGGTCAATAAATTCAAGGAATAAATTAAAATAATTGAAAAATAAAACAAGTTTTTACATGTGTCTGTAAAGCCCACGTTATAAGTAGGTTTTCCATACATCGTGTGTGTGCGTGTGTGTACACTCTGGGATCCCTGGCCCTCAGCCCCTAAATAACCTCTAGTGATCTCATTATTGGAACAACCTAAAGTAGCTCTATTAATTTATAAAACGTCTCTCTGAGAGGCATACTGCCTTCACTGAGAACCACTTTTCTATAGTGGGGAGTTGCTGACCTAATGACCAGGTGCAAAGGTGGGAAAAAAAACCGTTACAACCCTTCCCTGTCCATTTTCTCGGAAAGCATAAGACTTTGGAGAAAGAGGAAACTAAAGAACGGAAGTCCCTCTTTCTATCCTGGAACAACACTTTTTGCCCAGAGACCGGTGACGAACTATGCCGGGCTCGGGTTTTGATTGGCAGTTGGGAAACTAAAATTGACGGTTAAAAGGAGGCAAAACCCCTGTGCCTTCGGCGACCCAGTTGGTGGGAATATGGGCCGCGACTCCTCGCTTCGTGACCTTGGCTTTGTTCTTCGCTGGGCACCGCCGTCAGCCTGCCGCGTTCAAGGTGTGTACTGGCTCCCGCGCCGCCCCTTCCCTCTGTTTCTTTTCCTCTATCTACCAGCTCTCGCTGGCCCTGTGACTTCTCCGTTCTTCTTCCCGGTCCAGGTTCGGCTCGCTCAGGCCGGGTCTGGACAGGACCGGGAAGCAGCAGAGAGGCTGGCAAGTGGCGCGCAGCTGCAGCGCACGCTTCCTGCTCTGTTCTCGCTGGATAGCTTCCTAGGAAGGGCGGGTCTTTGATGGATTGCTAGGGGCGTGGGTGGGGTGGTAGGCACCGCTTTCCCAGGCTCCCTGGCTTGTCCCGGAGAGTTCACTTTACCTAGGCGCCGCGCGAAAGAGGAGGGGCAGGCAGGTCACAAAAGGCAAATATATCGTTGAGGGTAGTGGTCTGGTGAGAGGCAGGTGTTTATGGAGTTCAAGAAAAGTACTGCCTCGTAAGTAGGTCAGCGCATCCGGTGGAGCGCTCAGCACTGCGCCCTCTTCCGCTCTGATCCCATTTTCCTCTCGCACTCCACACTTCCTCAACCAGGTTCTAGGGCTAAGGTCTAAATCCAGATGACGTCACACTGTTTTGTCTAACATTTCTATGGC
Organism: Pteropus vampyrus; assembly: GCF_000151845.1. Lineage (NCBI taxonomy): Eukaryota > Metazoa > Chordata > Mammalia > Chiroptera > Pteropodidae > Pteropus > Pteropus vampyrus. The sequence goes on from NW_011888800.1 coordinate 9,602,643, forward strand.
AGCATGTGTTTTGGCAGAAGCTTTATTGAGCTATAATCACAAACCATACAATTTACCTACTTAAAATATACAATTCAGTGAGTATTAGTATATTCACAGTATTGTGTAACCAGTCACTTCAGTTTTAGAATGTTTACACCACCACCCCCAAAAACCCCTGTACGCATGAGCAGTCACTACCTTTCTCCCCAAGGATTTGACTGTTACTGACATTTCATATAAATGGGATCATATAGTACGTGTGGTCTTTTGTGATTGGCTTATCATTTCATAGGTTTTCAAAGGTCACCCATATTATATTTATTGTCGAATAATTTCTCCATTGTATGGATATACCACATTTTGTTTATCCATTCATCAGTTAATGGGCATTTGGGTTGTTTCTACTTTTCGTTGTTATGAGTTACGCTGTTATCAACATTTGTGTAAAAGTCTTCTGTGTGGACATAAGTTTTCAATTCCCTTAGGTATAAACCTAGGAGTGGTAACTCTATGTTTAACATTTCCGGGAACTGTCAAACTGTTTTCCATAGCTGTCACACCATTTTACATTCCCATCAACAGTATATGAGAGTCCCAATTTTTCTATATCCTCACCAACACTTACTATCTTTTTTATTATAACCATCTTAGTAGATGTGAAATGGTATCTCTTATGGCTTTGATTTACATTTCCTTAATGACTAATGATACATTATTTTAAAATTACAAAATAATTTTTAAAAAGGATTTACATGCTGAGGTTTTGAGAACTTTAACTGTGTAGGTCATGAACCCGAAAGTCATAGAGACTACATTCAAACCAAGTCTCTATGATGAATGCTTGAACTCCATCCCCTCTTTCCCAGAACAGAATTTGGGATAAAACTCTTCAAAACTCCACTTGCTGCCTCTGTTAGAATGGGAATCCTGAGCAGGATGAACTTCTGCATGAACTAAATGGTTCCCCTCTTACTTCCCATTAGACTCCCAATTGTGCCTGTTGATCTCTCCATTCTTACTTTGTAAAAAGTAATTGTTTTCTTGAATTCCTTGTAATGGGTCTTGAATAAAGTCGTGACCCTTTCAAGGTGTTTGTGATTGTGTGTTTTCTCTTCCTGTAAGTGCCTCTTCGGCTCTGCTTTCCCCCCTACCATCAGGACATGGAATGAGGAAGGACACAAAAGCTTAACCTTTGTTTAAATGCATGACTATCAAAAAATTTTGAATATGCATTTTTCTCTACATAGCTATACATTTAATACTACTTTCAATCTTATTTTAAATATTACTAAAGCTTAATTTATCTCTCATTTTTTCAGTTAAAAATTCAAATTAAGTTGTCTTATAAGTGGCTCACAGAAGATTCACAACCCTCTCCCCTGCGAAGACACAACCAGGACTGGAACCAGAATCAGAGTTCAAATATCCTGGAAAACTTGGGCTCTAAACTCATATTTAAGTCAGAGAGTGACTAACAGCTGTGAGACACTGAGGACTTTAACATTCACTGTAAACTGTGGCATAGATCACTTATTTCTCTGAAGACTGGATGCAAAAAGCACAATGAATACAAGTATGTGCTATGGTAGCATGGTGAATTCCAGACAAGCCCGAGAATGCCGTACAGCTGGGGAGGGAGGGCCAACTCCTGAGATGGTCTTGGAAGCAGAACTGATAGAACTTGGGGAAAGTGATGAAGTTGTTGACCTAACATCTGAATCTCTAGAACCTGCAGTGATTGACCTTACTCACCATGACTCTGTTGTGATTACTGGAGAAAGGAGGAGGCCAAGGAGAAAAACAAGGTTACTCCAAGGCCAAACTGGCAGCAGTGTGGGGAGCAGTGATAAGAATGGGTTGATGATGGACGGAGATGTATATGTGATCAGCAGTGCCTACCATAATGCCCTGGAAGAAGAAACTTTAAGTTGCACACTACCTGGTTATATCCAGTGCCGAATTTGTATGGATGGGTACTCGGAGATTCAACTGAGCAGACGACACATCTACTCTACAGAATGCGGCCACATCTTCTGCAGTCAGTGCCTTTGCAGTTCCCTTAAATACACTAAAAAGTGCCCAGTTTGTTTGAAAAAAATTGGCTGCCATCAGTACCACCGCATTTATATATGATGTATGCTTTGTTGCTCAGGACAAACCCCCGGCTGGATTTTTTCTGTCCTTGTGCAGAAACTATGAGGTTGTTGGCATCCAATGTTCTGAGCTCAAAAAGCCTCATTTTAAAAATTACTCTCTAGAGTGTGTGAAAAACTCATTTCTCACAGACTATGAGACTGCTTTTTGATTCTTTTGGTTTCATGTTGCAGAGCTGGACTTTTGTCGTTATAGTTAGTCAGGGACAGTGCTTGTCCTCAAGGCAATTTTCTCTTTTTCATAGTAATCAATTTTCATTGGTCACATGTGGGCATTGGATCATGTAAATAAGGGCAACATCCTAGAGATGGTAGAAAAAGTAGACTGAAGAAAGTTGGGAGACTGACAACTCTGCAAACCAGAGCCACAATACAAGTTTGGATTTTTACTTGAGAGATAATAAACTTCATTCTTGTTTAACAACTGTTACACTGGGTCTTGTTTAGGAAAATGGAGCCTTTATTTTAATTAATGGACCAGGCAGGGTGCCGACTCTGAGTATCTCTGGATTTCCTGATTCTGCTGGAGTGGAAGGAAGTCAATCCTTTTTGACTATCTGTCCAACCAGCAGGGTGGAGCGGAGTATTACCATAGGTAGGCACCATGTCCTGCTGGGACTTCTAGTGGCTTTTGAGGCTAGCCTGGGGAGTTGGTTAGGCTCGTTTTGTGATTCTGTGCTTTCTGACCTGCCAAGCCAGAGAGGGACTGCCGTCACCCTAGATTTACAGGTGTGCCTGCCTTCCATCACATTGGTCAGCTGATCAACAAGTTGTTACTTTTCTCTTTGAACACATTACTGCAGCCTGGCTGGGTCACAGGCCTTGGGAAGACCTCCTCTCCTCCTGCACCCCAAACACACACATTAGCTCTTTTTTCTTTTGCAGAGAATCACTTAGCAGTCACAATTCAGCCTGTCCTTTAGAAATGGAGAGGTTGTTATTTCTATGGTGCTCATTCCTTTTCCTTCAGAATGAAATGTGCAGTAAAGGTTGTTCCTTACTTACAATGGTTGTAGCAGCATTGCTGCTTCAATGGAGGCTCAGTCTTGCCAATGGAACAGTGCCCATCCCTACTTTATGTCTGTCTACTCACTTCATTCTCTGGAATGTCCTATACAACCTCAGTTGCTTGACTTGGCACAGGATATGCAAGATAAATGTGTTATACTCCCATCTGTGGGTTCTTTTGTATGTTCTAAAATGAAATGAAGAAAAAGACCATGAAAATGAAAAAAAAAATAGTTCTAAGTCTTATCTTCTTACATTTTAATAGATTATCTCGTGCATCCCACTTTGGAGACTATTAATTGCTCAGTGACATAGCACAGTGTAACATAAACTTGGCTAATAATCGAAAACACCCGAGGTGCCTATTAAATACAGATTCTGCTTTTGCATGTATTGTTCATGTAATCAGGATAAAGAGCATATTCTCTCCAGCTCACCAGCAGCCCTTGACCCTACCTATTGTATTCTACCCAGCCCACTACATATTTACTTTACCTGCCAAGCTCATGTAGACATTTGAGTTTTTGATCCCTGCTTTAAGGAAAAAAGATCGAGAGGACTGATATTAAAAAAATTAAGATAAATTTTACAAGCAGAAAAGTGTACTGATATTAAGTATATAATTAGATGAGTTTGAGCAAATATATACATTCATATGACCAACACTCTAATCAAAATACAGAACAATTCCATCATTCCAGAAGTTCCCCTATGCTCCCTTCTAGTCATTTCCCACCTCCACATGCAACCACTGTTCTGATTACTATTACCATAGATATGTTTGGGGGACACCAACTTTTATCACTTCATTGTTTGGCCTAACTCATCAGGGAGGAAAATTTGATAAGAGATTTGGAGTATAAGCACTAGGCAGGGATCAAGGGGTTGTTTTAGTGGCAGCATGACTTATATCCTCTTTCTTAAGAATTGAAGCAAGAAGGTATTAATAATGATATTTGCTATTTTTTAAGCAATAGCTGTATTTCAGGCACAGTACCAGGCACTTCACACATCACAGACAGTCAAGTTATACAACTGGGCAAGAGCAAGAACCCAACAAAATGTAAGAGAAGTTGAAGGGAGCTGCTACAGGGCGCATTAGCATGAATAATGTGGCTGACTGTTGTACATGGCTGTAGGAAGAAGTGAGAACTAAAACTAGAACAGAGGATTAGGGCCACATCATGAGCAAAGCATTGTCTGCTGTGTTATGGCATTTAGATTTTATTCTACGGGTGCTAAGGAACCACTAATGGCTCAGGAGGAGAGCCTCCAGAGAAATATTCTTGAGGGTTCAGCATGATCTCCGTGAAGGCTGAAGATACTGTTTGAAAGTTGGGGGGGAAATTATGGAGGTGAAATTAGGAAGGAAAGATCTTAATATTGATTTTCCTCTAAGAATAAAAGTGAATTTTATGATACGTATAAGGAAAAGGATGAAGTAACCTTGGTCTAAGGAATTTGGTACTACACTGGTACTCTCTTGCTCTGAGAAGTCCAACAGTTTCATTTTAGCCCAGTCTGCAGAGCTGGGCAAGCCTTTGAGCTATGGCAGCTCTTGGGAGATGGTTGTCGGTCTGAAGTGGCAATGATAGGAGTCAAGGGGCGCAGCTGTGACTGTTTGGATTTAGCTTTCAGGTACTTTTTTGGAAAAGCGGAAACTTCTTTGGCCAGAGTGGAAATGGGAGTAGAAGAGGCGGACAATCAAATTTATCCATTGATGCCTGACCTAGCTTTAGGCCGAGTTAGCCCTGCAGTGAGATAACCTGGCAATTTTCATTTGTCATTTCTTGGTGTTCACTGAGAGGTTCACTGAGAGAAATGACAAATGAAAATGAAAATTTGTCATTTCAGTGGTGTTCACTGAGAGGAAAATGAAAGCCAAATATCTTAAGCTGGAGTTATGTCTTGATTTCATCAGCTGCAGATTGAAACTGAGCTGTTTAAAAAAGGAGGTGAGAGAGATGCTGAGTGGGTGAGTCAGACCCATCTTTCAGCAAAGACTGGTGTTTCTGTTGTCTGGCTCACACTGAAGTCATCTTTACTGCAAATGTTAAGTGCCCCTGCAAGAAAAATATAAGTTACTCTACAAGACCTAAAATCATTTTGAGGGATAAACTTTTTGGTCTTTTCTTTAGCTGTGTCGATGAGGTCCTACACATTTGATATTAAAATCTGAGTACTGGGATGACTATCCAGGGTGTGTTAATAAAGTAAATTAGGTTTCAATGACATCATTAACTCAGTATCTGTCTCTAAAGCAGGAATTTCCCTGCAGTGAGATCAAAAAGGAGCAGCAGCTCTTGCACAAATGCACACTCACTCCCAATGTTTCTTATCTACTGACTTCCTTGGGCTTCTCTGACAGCCTCATGGATACTTAGGACCAAGGACAGAAAATCTCAGGGAGTCACAGGCTTTTCTAAGTCCCTCTATTCTAGTGCCCTACAATCCTGGACTCCTCCAGTACTCTCTGCCTGGGCTGAGATCTGAGCCAAGTAGGCAGGGTTGGGTCCAACTGGGTAGTTCTAAACAAGGTATTCATGGTTAGGGACAGCAGGCTATTCTGTCAACCTTACTTATGACAATTTTTAGACATTTGTTAAGACATAGTGTTTTGACAGTAAAACATGTAGTTTTCTTCTTCCAGCTCCAATTTCATAGTTCAGTTTTATGATATTATGCAGTTGGGTTTCTGACTTTTTGAAAATCTTTTTTGCTCCAATGTCCTGGGGACTACTTAGAGACAGTACTAACATGATAACCATCATGGTATGGGGGACGTTAATCATGGTAGCATTTGATACAGGTCCTTTCCTGCCCCCTTAGCTTTCAGCAGGCAAAAAGACCCTACAGGGCATATTCCATTTTCCTTCAGAGTGGCACGAAGGCATATGGCCCCAGGTGTGGCTCTGCCAGCAGCACTGATTCACTAAAGTAAGGACAGAAGGGTTGCCAGTGTGGTGTGACAGGATAGAAGAAGTCAGTTATCTGCACCACTTGGCTTCCCTGCTGAGAAAAAAGCTGTTAGAGAACTAACTTCTCTCTTTCTTTCTTCTGAACAAGCCCAAGCCACAGAAATAGCAGCTTCTTTATTTTCCAGTCAGAAAAGGGAAGGTGCAGTGCATTGCTGGGCATGGCCATTCGGTAATTCACTCACTCATCCGCTCAGTTAGCTGGTATTTATTAAATTTTCATAGCGTGATAGGCCCATGTAGTTAGGAAGATGAGTAAGACAGCCCTTTTCTCTAAGAAGCTCCCAGCTAGTGTGGTAGAGATGTGCAAACAAATAGTTATAATACAATGAAGGAAATAATACAGTGTAATAAAAGCTATGATGAAAATATCTGCTAGGTGCAGCATAAAGGAAGTCTGCTTTCTCAGTAACTTCCTTGGAATCTAGAAGACGGAAAATCGAACTTTTAATTTATATTCAGCTCTAAAGTCCTTGAAGACTAATAGCTACCTATATCTCTTATTGTATTTCAAGACAGAAAGTTGATTGGAGGGAGCAGAAGTTGTGTAAACTATATGCCATACCAATGTTAGTGCAATAAGAATCATAATAGCTATTACCACTTAGTGAATTCTCACTATGTGCCAGGTACTGTTAAGTTCTTCACATATATCATCTCATTTAATCCTTACAACAATCCTATGAGGTAGGTATTATAATATCTATTTTGTATATGGTAAAATTGAGGCTTGGAAAAGAAAAGCAACTTTGGTTTATGTCTTTGTTTTTGTCTTTTTCCCCTTACTGATTATGTGGTAAAAGCTAGTATGTATAGATATCGCTGTACACTGCCTCTCCCTAACTTTATTTTTAAATACTGAAATAAAAATTTGAAATGCCCCTTTGTGAAATTTGAGAACTCTTGATATATATGTTTTGGAATCACAAATTTTACAGATGTTAGGGGAATCTTAGGAATTTATATTTTACAGGTGGAGGAAATGATGCCTAGAGAAGTTAAATATCTTAGCCAAGTTTACTCTGTTCTCTGGTAGGAGACAAGGTTTCTGTCTTCTAGGCCAGTATTTTCGACTCTAGGCTAATGGCTTGAGAACGTGCAGACTCCAGGATTTAGTACAATGATCTATACTAAACATTGTTAAACATTTTAGCAAATAACAAAAATATTCAAGATGAAACCGAATTAATTTTTTGACATAGGGACATGTTTCTAAGTGATCATCTGCATTTTATAGCCATTTATTTGATAAAGAATTTGACCTAATGAATGCTATGTACAGTGCAGATGAGCAAGACACAGGATTACTTGGCAGTTCATAATTTAGTAAACAATTAAAATAATATGTACAGGCATATACAAAGATTTAAGGTGTTATATAAATATGTAAAGTAGTGTTTCTCAACTGCGGATAAGTCCCACCCCCATACCCTCAGCAGATATTTAGCAATGTTTGGAGGCATGTTCGATCGTCACAAATAGAGAAATGCTACTGGTATCGAGTGAGCAGAGGTCAGAGATGTTGCTAAACATCTTAAAATTCACAGGACAGTCCCCTAAGCAAATACTTAGCCAACCCAAAATGTCAATAGGGCTGAAGTTGAGAAACTCTGGTATAGAGCCAACAAAATATTTTCTACAAGGGATGGGAGTGGGGGTAATGTTTAGGGGGCTGGTTACAGAAGGGTTTAATGAAAAGATCATGATTGAGGTAGGGAAGGTATGCTCCCCAGCCGAAGGCACAACATGTGCTAAGCCACAGAAGCATGGCATATTTGGGCAATCCCAAATACTGGGAGAAGAATTGTGGGCATGAGGGCTGGACAGCTAGGTAGGAGCTAGACAAGAAAAATACTGAGTTGAAGGAATTACTGTAAGAATAGATGTTTGATTCCATGAAGGCTCTTTATAGGTCACTCAGGAGTGCAGTCTAGCTATGTATCTCTGTGAGCTAAAACTGCTGAATAAAGCTGTTTGTAATGAAGCTTTTCCCATCTTGCTTCCTTAGTGCTTGGGGGTTTTCCAGGCATCTGTTACTTTTTCTGACGTAGAGTAGGGGCTGTTTCAATAGAATGTGAACTCTGAGAGGTGGAATAGCTCTCTATTAAAGCCGCTTAGCTGGTGTCTCAATGCTATGACGGGATCATAAGTCATGTGGTGGTTATTTTTCATGTGTCAGGCTTATAGGCAGATGATGAGGTTTATTTCTTCTTTTGTAGAGCACCTTCATTCAGAAATGGAGATCTGTGAACCTTAAGATTAGACTGCCACCTCAAATCTAGATGAGTTGCTTTCCCCCACCCCCACAAAAAGAGTGGGCCATTCCAATCAGGGTTTCTCTTTCTCCTAAGCTAATGATGATCCAAGCAACTGACAAACTGTCACGGAATCTGCCAGACCTCACTCTGGCCTTGCCACTTCTCCCCAGCTCCTGAACTTTTCCTCCTTCTCTCATACTCTGAGCTCATTCTTAGTAAACTACCAGGTCCTGGTCCGGAGCCATCTTGGGCCTGTTGAGCTCGAGTCCAAGTGCCTGCCTCTGCCCCCTGGTGGCCCAATGATAGAGATTAATGGAGGTGAGTTATTCTTTTCAAACTCAGCTGGTTTTCTAGGGGTGGTATGGAAAACTCAATCAGAAAGGCTTATGTATTTTAGAGCATGAAAGGAAAGTCAGGGAAATACTTAACTTATAACAGCTTACAGCTCCTAAATTGTCTCCAGGTCTTGGAATAACAGAATTTAGATAAGAGAGTTTGGTAGAAAAGTGATGAAACTCACCATACACTTTTGAGAAAAATTAAATTAAATGCTATAAAAAATTAAAGGCTATAAATTTCCTTATCAAGATATCACTTTATTTTAGATTAAAAAATGTATTATGTATAACTTGGTTTGGTCATTTTACCTATAACACATATATCTATATCACATAATCTATATTACTTATATTTAAAGCACAGTTGATTCTCACAAGAGTTAAACATTTTTAATGACTTCCCTTAAGATCTGTTCAGTCTCTGGCCATGCCACCCTGAACAAGCCCGATCCTGTCTGATCTCAAAAGCTATGCAGGGTCAGGCCTGGTTAGTACTTGGATGGGAGACCACCTAGGAAGACCAGGTGCTGTAGGCATAAATAACAACAACAACAACAACAACAACAACAAAAACTAACAAACATAGTTAGAATGCTTCATCAACAATAGTGGAATACGTATTTTTCTCAAGTGCACAAAGAACATTTTCTACGATATACCATATGTTAGGCCACAAACCAAGTATCAATAAATTTTAGAAGGTTAAAATCATACAAACTATCTTCTCAGACTAAAATGGAATGAAACTATAAATTGACAACAGAATGAAAACTGGAAAATTCATAAATATGTAGAAATTAACATACTCTTAACCAATGAGTCAAAAAAGAATTTGAAAGTAAAATTAGAAAATACTTTAAGATGATTGAAGACAAAATAATATATCAAAATTTATGGAATATGGAAAAAGCAGTGATAATAGTGAAATTTATAGTGATAAACATCTACATTAAAAAAGATCACAAATCAATAACCCAACTTTACATCTTAAAGAACTAAAAAAAAGAAGAGTAAGCTAAATCCAAAGCTAGCAGAAAGAAGGGCATAAAGATTAGAGTGGAGATAAATGAAATTGAGAATAAAAAAGAGAAAATTAATTAAACCAAAAGTTGATTCCTTGAAAAACATCCCCCAAATTGACAAACCTTTAACAAGACTGATGATTGTCTTATCAAGAGAGAAGACTGAAATTATTAAAATAGAAATGAAAGTGGAAACATTACTATAGACCTTACAGATATAAAAAAGGATTATAAGAGAATACTATCAACAACTGTATGTTAAAAAGTTGAATAACCTAGATGAAATGGAAAAATTCCTAAAAACACATAAACTACCCAAACTGACTCAAAAAGAAATAGAAAATCTGAGAACTATAATAAGAGATTGAATTCAAAATCAAAAACCTTCCAACAAAGAAAAGACCAGGACCAGATGACCTCACTGGTGAATTCTATCAAATATTTAAAGAATTAACATCAGTCCCCAAACACTTTGAGAAAATAGACCAGAGGGGACACTTCCTAATTCATTCTATGAGGCTAGTATTATCCTAATACTAAAGTCAGATAAAGATATCTCAAGAAAATAAATTAATTTTGGCTTTCTTTTTACAAGAGAATGAAAAGGCAACTCACAGAATGGGGGGAAATATTTGCAAATCTTGTACCTGATAGGAGTTTAGTATCCAGAAAAATAAAGAACTCTTACAACTAAATGGCAAAGAAGTCAAATATTCCATTTTAAAATGAACAAAGGACTTGAATAAACATTGTTCCAAAGAAGATAGGCAGATGGCCAACAAGCACATAAAAAGATGCTTAACATCATTAGAAAAATGCAAATAAAAACCACAATGAGATACCACTTCACACTCACTAGGATTGTTATCATTTTTTTTAATAGAAAATAACAAATATTGGTGGGGATGTGGAGAAATTTGAGCCCTAATACACTGCTGTTGAGAATGTAAGATGGTGCAGCCACTGTGAAAAACAATTTGGTATTTCCTCAGAAAGTTAAACATTGAATTACTATATGACCCAACAATTATACTCCTAAGTATATATCCAAAATAATTAAAAATAGGTAGGTATTCAAACAAAAACTTATACACAATATTAATAGCAACACCATTCACAGTGGCCACAGGAAGAAACAACTCAAATTTCCATCAGCTGATGACTGGATAAACAAACCGAGGCATATCCATAAAACAAAAAATTATTTCATCATAGAAAATAACGAAGTACTGATACATACTAAAACGTGGATGAACCTGAAAAACATTATACTAAATGAAAGAAGCCATGCACAAAAGGTCACGCATTATATCGTTCCATTTATGTGAAATATCTAGAATAGGTAAATCCATGGAAACATAAAGTGGATTAGTTGTTGCCAGAGGCTAGCGGGAGGGAGAAATGGGGAGTGACTGCTTAATTGGTATAGGGTTTCTTTTAAAATATTTTAAAACTAGATAGAGGTGATGGTTGCATAATATTAGGAATGCACTAAATGTCAATGAATTGTACACTTTAAAATAGTTAATTTCATGTTATGTAAATTTTACCTCAATAATAATAATAATAATAAAAAGAAGCCATATCTGACTCCAGAGCCAGAATTTTTATACTAAACGGTATCCTGCTTTGTAGAATGCTATATTACAGGTACTATTTGATGTGTAGTCAGTCACCAGACGTGGCTTGGATATTATTGACTAAGAGTCTGATAAACTAAACATCCAATAATGTCAGCTCTAATGCCCATACTTTGGGGCATAGAAATGAGTAAGATAGAGCTGCTCATATCTCAATCTCCACTAAAATTTGTGGATCAGGACAAAGTACAACCAGAAGTCCCTGATTCATTCTTTGTCTTTTCCCCTCCCAAAACCCCCACCCTGTTCCACACCTCATAAGTATGTGTGTAGAAAACCCAGCCTACACATCCAAGCTACACACACACACACACACACACACACACACACACACTTGCACACATCTGCCTTTTGAGTACCCAGCTACCCAGAGGAGCCATGGAGGCCCTAGCAGTTGGCTCACAATATTTGGGGAAGAGAATTTTAGAGTCCTGGATATGTGGCATGTGGTTTAAAGTCACGGAAAGCATAGGCTTCTTGGTCTCATGGACTCCTTGTTTTGCAAAAAAGAACAAAGTTGGAGGAGGATCAGAGTAGGAGCTTCAAAGCATGGGCCCAGGAAAGCCACACACCCCCAAGCCACCCCCACTCCCCACCACCTCTATTGCCTAGGTCTAGGGGTGATACTGCTCTCTTGTTCTATTCTACTCACCCTTATTTTATCTCACTTGAGCACAAGTCATGGGTCTCTGCTCTGGAATCAGTGAGGGGCTGGCCTGAAAGCAAGTCAAGTTTCATCTCCTATGCCACACCTTTACCAGAACTGAAGTTTCATCTCCTATGCCACACTTTTACCAGAACTGAAGTCTCAGGAGCCCTCTGGGGCTTGTGTGACTTAGCTATGTGAAGGATCTTGTTGCCACCACTGATTGCCCAGATTCCAGGATTCTGGGCTCTCCTTCTACAAAGTGTTCTGCCAGAATCCCTGAAACGACTTTGCCCATCCCAGACTTTGAAATGCCAACAACCATTGCTCCCAGCATATACCATGACCAGCCCTGTGTATTCTTCCCACTCCTAAATGCTAAAGCTAATAAGGCAGTGATTCAGGAGTATAAAAATGGGGACAGAAATGAGACCACCTGAAAGTACGAGGATAATTTGTATTATGGAGCTAACTATGTTTTAGGGAAGCATAACAGATGGGTTCCTGGCACTTGACTAGGGAGTGCAGTCAAGGGAAGCATCTAGGATATCTAAGATGAGACTTGAAATATCAGATCTTACTTAGGCAGAGAAAAGTGAAGAAGATTATTATGGTAGAAAAAAAATGTTAAATGTACATATACTATTTTTCAATTTGTATAGCATGTCCTCTGAAGGATGAAAGACTTAAATATAGACAGAAAATTTATTCTGAGGCATAATCTCTGAGGATTGGTCTATGGATTATTATACTCTTGAAAGGGAAACTAAAATTAAGAACTTGCTCTGGTCTACCGCCATGCCACCCTGAACAAGCCCAATCTCGTCTGATCTCAGAAGCTAAGCAGGGTCGAGCCTGGTTAGTACTTGGATGGGAGACCACCTAGGAAGACCAGGTGTTGATAAGGGATTGTAAGATGACAAGATCCTTGCATTCTGTGAGGTCAACCAAGGGTTGCCTTGTGACAAAAAGAAAAAAAAAAAAAGAACTTGCTCTGACACTCAAGTCGGGGTAGAATCAACAGAATCCAAACCTATCTCCATTTGCTGTATATGCCCTTGAGAATTTGAGTACCCAGAACTGCTTTATTCCTCATTCCTAACCCTCCACTCCCAGTTAGAAGTTTGTATTTGTCTCTATTTGTGGGCTTAGTTCCGCTCATATTCAGATCAATTCTAGCCAGGGGAACAAAGCTAAAAATTATTTGCCTCATCATCAAATGCCATTCTCATTGATGACTATTTCTGTTGCTCTCCCCGTACTTAGATTTTTACCTCTTTCTGTCTAAATGCTCTGGCTTGAATCCCTGGACCTTTGCTCATAGTTTCCTACACTGCTTTTGTTCCTTATTCTTGACACCTTATCTCCTGAAACCTGCCTGCACTTTGTATAAGCTCTTTCTCTTTGAATGTTATCTCTCCACCATTCTCCCCATTCTCTTTTTCTGAAACTCCTATCAGACAAACATCAGAGCTTCTCACTCTAGCCTCCATTTCTCTTAATTTCCTTTTCATAGCTCTCTCTGAGTTGCCCTGGACATTTTCTCCCACTCTGGTTTTATAGATGCTATTTATTTTTTTCTTTAAACATCTTTGAATGAATTGAGTTCCTGCTGAATCAGCTATTGCAAGAAACTTACAAGAAAATCAAAGCACCGTCATATTGAAGGCTATTTTCCTTATGAAACAGTGTGTGAGGTCTTATAGCCCTTACTTTTCCCCATGATTGGCACTGCAGGGTTGCTTACAATGCAATCTATCTCTTCCACTCTTCTTCACCAACAGACTGCTTCCCACAAACATGGCTTATTTGTCCTTGTTCAACTTCGCCTTCCCTAATATATCGAATCTTTGTGGCAAATGAGTGTAGGAAAGCTCTTTCTTCGGCCTTGCCTGTACTGTTCAAGGGCTTGTGCATCTTGGGGCACTTTCTTTGGAGAGCTGTGTCACTCTCACTTTGTATTATATCTGCATCCCTAGGCATCCATTATCACATTCCTTTTTGACTTCCATTATATTGGACAGTCCCTCTTTATAGATTGGAGTCCAGGTTTACAAATGTAAAAATGTAAAGGTCAAGCTTACACACACCACGAGGCCTCCCCTCTTCACTCTCTCTCTAGTCACATTGCAAATAGTTTGTCTATTTTTCATTCTCATTGTACTTTGAATTAAAGGAGGATAAGGAGAAAAAATCAGTTTTTATCCCACCATTTGAAAACCAAAGCATAAATTGTTTTAGACACTTTACCCAACATTTCTGTGTATTTATAGGAGGTGGGGAGGAGATAGAGATATTTCAATATGTCCTCCATACACCATCTTGACCAGATTGGGTAATTTACTCTCTGCAGTAATCAATGTAGCTGTCTCTTCTCAAATATTACAAGTTGAATTTCTCTCTAGCCCACAGGAATTAAGCAGTGTTAAAAAAGACTATGCATTATTCTTTGCAAACCTAGATTTTAAAACTAAGATTCATCCCTAATACCTACTAGATGTGTTAATCACGGTTGCTGTTATTCCCATAGTTCATGTTAAAGGTTGAGCCTACACACACTATGTGGCCTCCATACCCTCTGCCAGGCCACAGGTGATTAAAATACAAGTGGGCTTCTGACCCATTCCATAGGCTGTAAGATGTAACCTAGATGCAAAAAGATGATCTGGGCAAACTAGAATCTCTTGTGACTTTAACTCTGGAAACAGAATCAAGAAATTAACAATTGAAGCAAAAGCTTAAAGATGGACATGAAGTAGAGTTTGGGACATGAAAGGTTATGGCATGAGAATCATAAGGAAACAGAATCTAGGAGGTGAATTTTAAACGTAAGTCAGAATAAATGCAGAGATGTAGGGTGGAGAGAGTCAGATTGTGGAGTCTGAGAGAGAAACAAGAATTATTGAGAGAAACAAATATGGAGAGTAACAGTGTTATGTTAACCAGAGCACTGTCCTTTGGCTCTTCCTGGATTCTTATGCACAATGTCTTGCCATAGTAGAGGTCAACAAATGAGTTGGAAGAATGGGTGTTTATCCTCACAGTAAGTGAGGTTACCTCTTTGCTTAAGGTAACTTGTCTGAATCTCTGCTTCTATAACAGATCCTCTGCCCCAGCACTTGATGGAAACTGTTTCCTTAAATCTTGCTGTGGAGTTTGCTAAATACTCATTTAATCTTAATCCTCTTTGACTTATTGAGTCTCTCCTTTGGCTCGTGTGATGCAATACTGTCCTAGTTTTCCTGCCTCTGACCACTCCTCTACCTTAGCTAGTTTCTCTTCCTCTTCTCACTTTCTTAAGTGTAAACTAACACTTGGTCTGTCTTCAGCTCTCTTTTAGCTCTATTCTCTCTTGTTATCAAGTAAACCATTTAATACCATGACTTTGCATACAGCCTCTATAGGGGTGACTCCCAAATCTGTATCTCCAAGCCCACCACTGAGTCCCTGAAACTGAATAAGACTGAAATAGAACTCATCTTGCTCCCTTAATTAGTTCCTTTTCTTGACTTCGCTATTTCTATTTGCTGCACCACCAATATTCCAGTTTTGAAATCTGAGTTATCTTTGTGTGGTTTCTTCTCTTTTTCCTTCCCCAGCATCTAATCAGTTGTAAAGCCTAGTTAATAATAAAGATAGTAATAATTGCTAAACCTCCTCTGCTTCCAAAATCTTTTGTTGCTTTCCATAGCCTACCAAAAGAAGATTTTTTTTTTAAAGCCCCCAAATTCAGAATTCTCTACATGTTGCAAACTCATATTTCTAGCCTTATTTTCCATGGAAAATTTTTGATTTTGTTGCAGGATTCTCGAACAGAGAGACGAGACACTGAGGCTATAAGCAGGAAGCAGCGTTTATTGATGCAGGCACCGGCTCAGCGGATTCTTATCCAAAGGCTGAGCCTCGATTGTAACATGGTGGGCAGGCAGTTTTATATCATGTTACGCATTCTTACACAGCTATAGATATTCCATATAAGGAAGGAGAACATTGACTGCCAAACTATAAGGAAACCGACTTAATCGTTTAAGCAGATTTTTGGACTGCCATGTCAATCGGAGAGTCCTGGGATGGGGGTGCTGCAGTCAGGAACTAACTTGTGCAGCAGGAAATGGTCCAGCAGGGTCAGGCTGCCACAATTTACCATCCTGTTACATATTAACAATTCCTGTTACATAGTAACAATAGAACTTAAGTTCTATTAACCAAAAGATAGCAAAAGATTTTTTAAAGATTATTCCATTTTTTTTTTTTTTGTATTAGGTTAAGTGAGCAATTCTGTGGAAGTGAAGAGAGCAAAATTGACTTATTCTTCACCTTCTTGATATGTGGTTAGAAGATTAAATTCAGAAAAGTAAGCCCATCAGGAAATATCCAAGTACTAAATATAGTGCATTTTAAGCCAATCGGGCTGTCATGAAAACTTTAAAATTAGATTTATTCTATATAAGATAAAACTTGTGGGAGAACCTGGCCAATTGAGGGTGAGTCAAGAGAAGGGTTACCTAGCATAACTGGCTTTTAATCCTAGTGAATGCAGCGTCTTTTGGAAATGGATGTCACTCAGGAACTTTATTCAATAATTTTTTGAAATATATTTAAAATAGATTACTGGTTGCCAGGGATGGGGAATTGGGAAATAAGGAGTGATTACTAAAGGGTAAGGAATTTCTTTTTGTGGTGATGAAAATGCTCTAGAATTAGATAGTGATGATGGTGTACAACTTTGTGACTATGTTAAAAATCACCGAATTGTACACTTTTGAATGGTAAATTTTGTGATATGAAACTATATATTTAATGTTACTGATTGCTGATATTATAGGACTGTTTGTTATTTGATTGTTAAATCGTCTTGTTGATTGAGGTTTTGCCAATTTCCCTGACTTTCAAGAATATAGCCCCTGCTATAAAACAAAGAATTATTTTAATCATATTTGCTAAGATTTACTAAGTATTCAGTGTGTAAAATGCTTCATGCACATTATTTCATTTAACCCTCATAACAACTTTATGAGATTGGTATTATTATGCCATTTTTAAGGAAATTGAAGCTTAGAGAGGTTAAGTAACTTGCCAGGGTCACTCAGTAATTAAGTTGAGGAACCAGGATTTGAACTATTTATCTGACCCTAAAACCCATTATCCTAATCATTAAGTCTGCAGAGGACCAATCAATATTTTGTGCAACTGAATTTATCAGATGGATCAGATTTGTGATGCAAAATAGCTAGAATAATTTCCTACTACTCCAACTAATTGGAAACTGAAGGAGATTCTGAAATTTCTCAACCTACAAATCTTAAGAAATCATGGCCACTACCAGCCCCTTAGGGAAAATGTCAGCTTAAGGCAGAGGGAGGGAAATTCAAGTTGGGAATTGATATTCATCCTTATAAAGCCCCTGGCTGGCAGGAATAACCTCTTAAGGAAGCACATCCACCTCCTTCCACTAACCTTGTATATTATCGCAGAGCAGAGAAAAGGCAAAGAGTAGAACAATGAAGTCCTTGAAATATGCAGAAGAAATACTTAATTTTTTCCAGAGGGTTTTTTTTTTTTCCTGAGGTGCTGTGGATTGTAAACTTTTGAAATCTTGGATACTAAAATATTTAAGGGAAATCGTTGCTTTTTAAGGGCATTTGTTGCATATTTAAGGACATTTGTTACTTTTTAGCTTTTATTCCTTCAAAGTAATTTTTTGAATACTCTAATGTGTAGATTTTCTGAAGAATTAACCTTAAGAGCAGAGAAATACAATTCATCTATAGAGCACAGCCAGTTCAAACAAGAGCAAGATAGAGCCATGTTCCAAGGCCCTGCCATTTTCACATAAGAAGGAAAGATAATGGACTTGATGACTATTGGAGCTTCTCAGAGTTGAAAGAGATATTAAGTCATTTAATTTACTCCTTTCCAACCTCTACCTGAATATTTAAAATAAAGAGAAACTCACTATTACACAAATAATTTCTTTTTACTATTATGGAAAAGTGTCTCTTTTTACTGACTTTGCCTTAATAAGAGTGTAGTAGGAATAGGCAACAGTGTTTATTTTTTTCCTTTAGAAATTATAAACAAAATATTTATAACTCTGTTTCAATAGAGCAAGAAGAGGAGGAGAAAATCTAAAGGTCTCATAATTGAGGAAATTAGAACCTGATCTTTATGATTAATATATGTTTAAATCAAACTTTATAAGAAGTGGAAACTGATAGAAATGATAACTCAGTACATAAGGACTCATGTCAAAATTTCTTGTTGATGAATTTTAGCAAGTTTTTTCAGTTTTCTTATAGTAAATAAACATTTTATTTTGTCTATCTGATTAAGAAGAAAATACTTAGTTTGGAGTATTACATCCTTTATTTTAGCTCTGAACAGATCTTTCTTTAATTTTTTGTTTTTTTACACCTACATCACCTGGACTTCCTAGGTAGTCTCTCATCCAAATACTAACCAGGCCCAGCCCTGTTTAGTTTCCGAGATCAGGCTTGTTCAGGGTGGCATGGCTGTAGACCACAGACTGTGGCTCCACTGGGGTGTGAACCCAGGACCTTTTGCGTGTAAAGCAGACATGCTAGCCACTACACTATGGAACCACATTTCTGTCTGTTAGTTCTAATTGGTTTACACTGTTGTTCAAGTCCTCCATTCCCTTACTGATCTGTCTAATTGTTCTACCCATTATTAAAAGTTGAATATCAGAGTCTACAACTATTAATGTAGAACTATCTATTTCTAACTTCATTTTGTCAGTTTTTGCTTCATAGATTTTGGGGCTCTGTTGTGAGGTGTGCATATAGTTATCATTGTTATATCTTCTCGATAGATTGACCCTTTATCAATATATAATGTCCTTCTTTGTCTCTTGTAACAATTTTTGCCTTAAAGTCTATTTTGTCTAATGTTAGTATAGCCACTCCCATCTCTCTTTCGGTAAATATTTGTATGGAAGATCTCTTCCTCTTCTTTCACTTTTAATCAAATTATATCTTTAGATCTAAAGTGAGCCTCTTACAGGCAATATATAGTTGGATCATGTTCTTTTTATTCATTTTCCCAATTTCTGCCTTTTAATCAGAGGTTAATCCATTTTCATATAAAATAATTACTGATAAGAACTCATTTATGCCACTTTGCTATTTATTTTCTGTATGTGATTTTTTTTGTTTCTTAATTTCTTATTATTGCATTCAAATTGATTTTTTTGAGTGAACAAATTTTTTACATTCATTTTTAAAATTTTATTTATTTATTTAATTTTTAAAATTAAGTTTATTGGGGTAACATTGGTTAATACAGTTATATAATTTTGAAGTACATTATCATTTGACATCTGTATATTCTATTGTATGTTTCCCACCAAAGTCCAGTTTCCTTCAGCTACCATATATTTGATCCCCTTTACCGAGTAAACAATTTTGACTTCTTTTTCATTTCTTTTTCAACATATTGTTTAGTATTTTTCCTTAATGGTTACCCAGGGCGTTACAATTAATCTCTGAACTGTCTAACAATCATGTGTGAATTAATACAAATTTAGTTTCAAGAGTATACAAAATCTGTTCCTTTACAGCTCCATTTCCTCCTTTATATTGTTGTCATCATCACAAATTACATCTTTATATGTTGCGTGCCTATAAATATGTTTATAATTATTGTTTTATGTATTTTTAAAATAGTGTTAGGAGTAGTAGTAAGAAGTGATGTTAGAAAACACTAAATTTTCCGGATCACTTTCAAAGAAGAGATTATGATGCTTTTACTTTGGCTGCATCAATTCTCAGCTCCTTTAGAAATGGAGCCCACTATTCTGGAATGATGAAATGGACAGCTAAAAAGAGAACTCATTTTAGTTGTTCTTTTCCAAAGGTATCTTCCAAACCTTCCTCCAGCATTGACCCAGGCAACTACACTGAAGTGAATGATTTGATCACCGAGATACCCTCTAAAGTGCAGATACAAGATATTACTATGGAGCTACACTGTCCTCTGTGTAATGATTGGTTCCAGGATCCACTGATGCTAACCTGTGGCCACAACTTCTGCCAGGCCTGTATTCAAAACTTTTGGAAACAGCAAGCAAAGGAAATATTCTGTCCTGAGTGTAAGATGATCTGTCAGTATAGCAACTGTACATTCAATCTTGTACTGGAGAAGCTGGTAGAGAAAATTAAGAAGCTACCCCAACTCAAAAGCCAGCCACAGTGCCCAGAGCATGGAGAGAACCTGAAACTGTTCAGCAAGCCAGATGGGAAACTGATCTGCTTTCAATGCAAAGATGTTCGGTTGTCTGTGGGGCAGTCCAAAGAGTTCCTGCAGCTCTCCGATGCTGTCCACTTCTTCATGGTGGGTGAGCCCTGAGCCTTGAAAAACCCCGTAGGAAGCTGGAAAAAATTTTCTCTCTTCCAATCCCATCCCTTTATTCAGATGATTATTAGAAAGCTCAGAGTGCTCAGAAAATACAACACATCTTTCTCTGTTCTTTCTCTAGAGTTATTAATTATAGGAAAAGAGTAATGGAGGAGCTGTGGCCTACTCCCTCAATCAGTCAGATATTTACCTAAACCTTTCCTTGACAGCAATCTACTAGACACTATGTAGAATATGGACATATAAGATACTGCTCTTGTTATAAAAGTCTTGAAGTTAAGGAAAAAACAAAAACAAAAAGACTAAACAAACAGAATATAAGATAGTCTACTATTGAGAGATAAATTTTGTCATATTACTAATTCATGAACATTTAGAATTTCAGAAAAGATTAGAGAAAATGGAAATAGTCAAGGGATGTATGGTGAAAGAAAGTTTAAACTGGGAAATAATTTGGATTTAGATGGAATAAGTGTTCTAAGTGAGAACAATGTAAGTAAAGGTAAAGATAATGCGAACAGTGTAATTAGAGTAGAAAATATAGAGTTCTGTTACATTTCTCAAACCCCTACAGTTAACTAAGAAGGTGGGAAAAAAACCAACAACCTAAATTTTCCTACTGCTTGTAATTTTCTTCCCAATTCTTGAAAGAGACAGGAATTATGATACAGAGGAAAGGAAAGACTTTTGCAGCAAGAACTGGCTTTTTTTTCTGACACACTGAAGCTTTGGGAGAGATGCCCCTTATGAACTTTCACCTCCCAAGTCAGTGTAGGTTAATTCTATGTGGTATTCCCAGGAGGAGCTTACCATCTATCAGGGTCAGCTGGAGGCAACCCTGAAGGAGCTTCAGTCCTTGAAGAACATGCAGCAAGATGCTATTGCTGCTTATAAGGTGAGGAGCGGGGTAGAGGGGTTATGAGATAGAACTAGAATATAGCCTTCTTGTAACTTTAGTTATCTGGGTGGAAAGG
>NW_011888800.1:9624064-9630387 GCF_000151845.1 Pteropus vampyrus
CAACAACCTAAATTTTCCTACTGCTTGTAATTTTCTTCCCAATTCTTGAAAGAGACAGGAATTATGATACAGAGGAAAGGAAAGACTTTTGCAGCAAGAACTGGCTTTTTTTTCTGACACACTGAAGCTTTGGGAGAGATGCCCCTTATGAACTTTCACCTCCCAAGTCAGTGTAGGTTAATTCTATGTGGTATTCCCAGGAGGAGCTTACCATCTATCAGGGTCAGCTGGAGGCAACCCTGAAGGAGCTTCAGTCCTTGAAGAACATGCAGCAAGATGCTATTGCTGCTTATAAGGTGAGGAGCGGGGTAGAGGGGTTATGAGATAGAACTAGAATATAGCCTTCTTGTAACTTTAGTTATCTGGGTGGAA
Organism: Pteropus vampyrus; assembly: GCF_000151845.1. Lineage (NCBI taxonomy): Eukaryota > Metazoa > Chordata > Mammalia > Chiroptera > Pteropodidae > Pteropus > Pteropus vampyrus. The sequence continues at coordinate 9,624,437 of NW_011888800.1, forward strand.
AGGTGCCTACACTAAATGACACCTGGGCTATAGAATTAAAAAACAGATACAGTAGGGTGGAAAAGACTGTGTTGGTAGAGTAGGTTCCCAGTAGTTGATCAACAGAGAGAGCAGACTGGTCTTTCCCCTAATATGCTGATACTTTTGATGGTTCACTAGGTGATTGCTGTGGGGTTGTGATCTGTCTGATCTTTCCTTTTATCTATGGCAAAATAAGGAATTTATCTATGGCAAATCCACTAAAGATAGCTATGTCCAAAGAAATACTTCTCTTTTCTTTGGATTTACAACAAGGCTACCTCTGAATCAAGGTCTTTCAGATTGCTGGCTTTTCCCATCTGATTTGATTTTTCCTAGCTTCCCCCAAACGAAATAACACTATTGCTTATACTTTCAATTTCACAGGAACTCTAGGACAACATTAATGGTTAGAGACTTGGCAAATAGTCCCTAGGTCGGGGGCTAAATTGGGAGTTCTATTTCTTTGTTAATTATTCTATGGAAGAAAGTATTCTCTGGCATTTGGTATTTCGAAGAAGAAATATATACAGTGGGAGAAAGAAGAAAGATAGATGAGAATAATGACATCTCCAAAGTATCTTGTTCCTGTTATAAGAACTGCTAGTTCAGCTCTTACAGTTAACGTTGGTTCGTTCAAAAAATATTTACTGAGTGGGTCATGCATTATACTAGATACTATATTTCATTAGGTTGAGAGACAGATGTTAATTAAATAATTCTACCAATTACAATAAAATAACTGTGATAATTACTATAGATAAAAATATAGGGTGTTATGAGAGCATATCAGTGGAGAACCTAACTTAGACTTGGGGAGGGGGGTTCTCTTACGAAGTCACATATTAATAAGAGAGAATTGAAGGACAGATAAGTAACTTAGCTAAGTAAACTCGGTGAGAGGAATATGAAGGAAGTGTTCTGAAGAAGAATGTTCTATGAAGAGTAAAGGGCACATGGAAAAGTCCTGAGACAGAAAGTTAGTTGCTAAGTTAAACAGAGAAAACCAATAAAACTGGATCCTGGTAGGCAAGATGCTATTGAAGAGGCAGACATGGGCCCAAACATGTAGGCCCTTGTAGATAATGTTAGAAATTTTGACTTCACCCTATGAATAATGAGAAGCCATTAAAAGGTTTAAACAAGACACAGTTTCATCTCATTTCATCTTATCAGTCTGGCGGCTGTGTGGAGAGTGTATTGAGAAAGACAAGGACAAAGATAATGGTTAGAAGGACTACTGCAGTGATCCCAGAGAATGATGTTGGTAGCTTGGTCTAGAGAGGCAGTGGAAATAGAGAGAAATAAATGGCTTCAGCATATGCTTTGGAGGTTAAAAAAAAAAATCTGGATGTGGTGATTTATTAGATGTGAGGGGTGAGTGGAGATGTCAAATAGACAGTTGGATATAGGAACCTGGAGCTTAGAACCTGGTCTAGGCTAGAAATAAGAAGTCAGTATACAGATAGTATTTAAAGCTGTGGGAAGAGAGGATATTACCTAGAAAGAGAATGTAGAATGAAAAGGAAAAGGAGCCCAGGACAGAATATAAAGTAACTCTAATATTCAGAGCTTGGTTAGAGGAGACAGAACCAATGGATAAGACTGAGAAATAGTGGTGCAATAGGTCAAAGGAAAACTGAAAAAGTGTGAGCTAGAGGATAGAAAGAGAGTGAAGACTATTTTACAAGGGCAATTATAATGATAAACCATAGACTCCAAGCTGGATAAGGGGGAACATGAAAACAGATGAAATTGAAGGAATAGAAATGGAGGGGTCAACATATCGAAGGTTTCAATGAGACCCAATAATTGTTGCAATAGGGGTACACGAGCGAGTATAAAAAGTTATTTTTGGAGATGGTGCAATTTCTGGGGTGAATAAAATCCTCATTGTAACTAAGAGAATGAGTAGATAAAGGTGGAAATCTCTAGAAGTAAGGAGGATAAGGAACCAAGAAGCCAGAATTTCAGATAGCTCATCCGGGAGGATGTTGAGGTCACCTAAGAAAAGAGCTGCAAATGTAGCAGCTATTAATTTCAGTGCTTCAACCATTTTCCATCTCCTGCTTCTTTCATTCTGTCTTGGCAGCAGGCGTGGCATCTCTCCAGCTCCGATTTCTTAATAAGAACAGTTCTTTCAGCCTCCCTTATGGCCCCTGTTTAAGAACATCACTTGATAATTTTTGGTTTGTACTTCTGGGTAGGAGGGTGTTATCATTCATTATAGAATGTTTGATTAACTCCACAGTCTTATTTAACATGGCATTGGTTACCACCTCAGTACCATATTAGGACTTAGTGACCACTTTTGACTCTTTCATCCTGAACTAGCTGAGAAAGACAGAGTAAGTCTCCCCCCACCAAAAATGGGCCTCCTTTTAGTATGGTTGAATGCTGACACTCAGCAGCCATTTCTATGCATTTTCCTGTTATGGTATTTCCCAAGTTGTGTGAGTATTGGTGGTGCGGGCCCCTGTCCCCAAGTGCTAGTCTCAGTAATTACTATGGTGATGATCATGGAGATTTCCAGGAAAACAAGCTACATCTGCAGCAACACATCTCCTTGGAGTTTCTAAAGCTGCATCAGTTCCTGCACAGCAAAGAAAAGGACATTTTAAACGAGCTCTGGGAAGAGGGGAAAGCCTTGAAAGAGGAGATGGAGTTGAATCTGAATCAGCTTCAAGAACAGAATCTACTAGCCAAGGACATGTTGGCAAGCATCCAGGCACGGATGGATCAGCAGAATTCCTTCGACTTTCTCAAAGTAAGGGTACACGACGGGGGTGTCAGAAAGGATGTAGAAGCACTTTTTTTTCCCACAAAGGGGAAAATCTGCTGCAGTGCAGATTCCCTGAGAGAAAAGCAGGAGGGAGGCTACTTTTGCCTTATACTCAATGGAAAGCTTTACTTTCAGCTTTTCATTAATTGCCATTAATAACAGCATATATTAATGTTTTAATATTTTTCCACAAAAAAACTTTGAAGCTTTATATCTCAAAAATAAGAAAGTTACAACCTAAGTTGTATCTTTGGCTCTCAGCCATCATAAATTGACCTGTATGAAAAACTGTTTGCCAGACTTTGCTACCTGAAGCTTTACCTCTAAAGTGGAATTGGTTACCACCTCAGCACTCAGAAGCTTAATTAGCCAGAGTAAGGAAAAGTGGCCTTGGGACTGGAATACCTACTGGGTTTTTCTACTGAGACAATGTGGCAGTATAGGTAGAAATGGCTTATCCTTAACTTCTGTCTTGTTCCATGTAAAAGGGAACTCTAGAAATTCAGAGCAAGATAAGAACAGTTTATTCTGGGTTAGATAAAGGATGCAGATCAGAAAAGGCATAAAGAGGATGAGAGCTGGCAACTGAATAGGGACCATCTGCACAGGATCCCAGTATTGACAGTCAAATGCTAGTGGTGGCCAGTATCACCAAGGAAATTTCTGGGGTTAATGAACAGGTATCTAACTTTTCTATTTCTCCTTTCCTCTTCTAGGACATTACACCTCTCTTGGATAGGTAAATGATTCCATATGGTATTAATGCCCTACCTTCAGTCCCTAGAAGATGTCCAAGAATAAATAATTTATGTTTCCTTCAGCTTGGAGCAAGGAATGAGGGTGCTGACACCCAGAGAGCTTATCTCCAGAAAGCTGAATCCCGGCCTGTACAAAGGTCCCATTCAGTACATGATGTGGAAGGAAATGCAGTCTACTCTCTCTCCAGGTATCAGTGCATAGTAGCCATTGGTTCTTGGGGATCCTAATCTCTTTCATATGTAGGACCTCTTCTGTGGTTCTAATTAGTACTTCAGATACTAATTAGTCTGGGACGTGGAAGGGTAGAGTTTAGCCAAAAGAAGGCTAGTTGGTATGACTGAATTTCTTTTGGTACCATAACCTAAGAATTTAAGGATTTTTACTAGAAACAGTCTGATGTCAGAATAACCACTCAGCCTATGATTATGTTTGATTGTTCTATCAAGTGCGATAACCAATATTTTATCGTTTTGCTAAATTGGTTATACAAATCCCTGGAGCTTCCATGCCCTGGAGGAGGAGGTTACTAAAGCTACCCTTTGAATGTAATAGGGTCTTTATAGGTGCTCCTGTGTTTGATGTTCCATATGGTATTAATTCCATATGGTATTAATGCCCTACCTTAAGATGTTATACTCTATACACTCTAAAGTGGTAACCAATTCCACTTTAGAGTATATAGAGTATAATATCTTAAGAGATTGTTTAGAGACCTTAACTGCTTCAGAAGAAAACCAAGAAGTTCAATAGGTGTGCCTAATAAGGACACTAAGTTTTCGTCATCCTGCAGATGCCAAAAGACTGAGCAGGAGAAAAGAACACAAATGGCATTTCGAGAACATAAAATAAAGTTCTAAATACAAATCTTCATAAAAATAAAGTTCTAAATAAAGTTTTTAAAAATAGAATTCATATAGACTCATTATTAGTAGTAGTTTATTGACTTAGCGAAAATCACAAATCTAACCCTGTTAATAATCTTTCCAGGTAATTGACATTGACTGAGGTACAAGTAACGAAGAGTAAAACTCAACTTTTCATTCCAAACTCAGCTTTTTAAAGTGTACAATTCAATGAGTCTTGACAAATGTATATACCTCCATAAACATTTCCAAAATTAAGATATAGAAAATTTCTGTCATCCATAAAAGTTCCTGCATATCCCTTTACAGTAAATCCCTTCCTTCTATCCCCAGCCCCTGACACTCACTAATCTGCTTTATTCTACTTTAGTTGTGTCTCTTCTAAAATTTCATATAAGTGAATTATAGATTATGCAGTTTGTGTCTGGCTTTTTTTTTTTTCACTTAGCATAATGCTTTTTGAGATTCACTGCATCTATCAATAGTAATGTTTTATGGATACATCACAATTTGTTTATTCACTCACCAATTGGTGGACATTTGAATAGTTTCTAGTTTATGGCTATTATGAATAAACTTGCCTAAACATTCGTTTACAAATTTTTATGTTTTAATTTCTTTGGAGCAAATATCTAGTGGTGGGATTGCTGGGTTGTGTGTTAAGTGTATGCTTAACTTTATAAGAAACTACCATATTTTTTTCCTAAAGTGACAGTACCATTTTACATTCCCACCTTCAGTGGATGAGAGTCCCACAGTTTCTCCATATCCTTGCCAAAACTTGATATTGTCAATCTTTTAAATTTTAACCATTTATTAGACATATAGTAGTATCTCACCGTGGTTTTAATTTACATTTCCCTAATGACTAATTTTGACAATCTTTTTATGTGCTTCTTTGCCGTTCATATATTTTTTTGGTTAAGTATATTTGATCTTTTGCTCGTTTTTTATTGTATATTTTTATTATTGAGTTTTAAAGGACACAAATTTTTATCAGATATATGTTTTTCAAATATTTTCTCTCAGTTTGTGGCTTGCCTTTCATTTTCTTAACAAGGTCTGTCAAAGAACAAAAGTTTTTATTTTTGATAAAATCCAACTTATCAATCTTTTTCTTTTATGTTTTATCCTCTTTGTGTCCTAAGAAATCTTTTCTTAATCCAAAGTCACAAATTTTCTCCTATACTTTTTTCTGGAAGTTTTATCATTTCAGCTCTTATATTTAGGTCTATTACCCATTTAGAGCTAATTCTTGTATATAACTGAAGGTAAGGTTCAAGGTTATTTTTTTCTGTGTGAGTGCCCAATTATCTCCACATCATTTGTTTAAAAGACTACTTTTTTTTTTTTTTGTACCACTGAAGTACTTTGCACCTATGCCAAAAATCAACTGTAGCCTACTATAGTCTCTCAATCTTGTTCCATCAATCTGTATTGTTTATTCTTATACCAACAACACAAGTCTTTATTTAGGTTGCTTTATGAAAAATCTTGAAATCAGGTAGTATGATTTTTCCTTTCAATTC
>NW_011888800.1:9631284-9633729 GCF_000151845.1 Pteropus vampyrus
GATATGCTAATCACTATACTATGGAACCATGTCCTTTTAAAGAGATTTTTTTAAATGAAGAAATATCTTTTATATTCACATATTTACAATTTCTGAAACTCTTTATTTTTTTATGTACATACAAATTCCATCTGACATCATTTTTCCTTCTGCCTGAAGAGCTTCCTTTAACATTTTTTAAAGTTTATACTTTAAAGTTCAAGTATACTGGTGATGTTTTCTCTCAGTTTTTGTTTTTTTTCTCATTTTTTGAAAAATGTTTTTCTTGTTATAGAATTCTGGGTTGATGGATTTCTTTTTCAGTACTTTAAATGTGTCACCCCATTGTTTTCCGACTTGCATAGTTTCCGATAAGATGTCTATTACAATTTTATTCTTTATTTCTCTGTATATACTATTTCTTTTCTTTAAACTACTTTTACTTTTTTTTTCTTCCCTTCCCCCTCAGATTACCTTTGTTTTTTTGTCACTTGTTTCCACTGATTTGATTATGCTGGGTCTTGGTGTGATTTTCTTTATATTCATTCTACTTATGGTCTACTGAGCTTCTTGAATCTATGGGTTTATAGTAGTCATCACATTTGGAATAATGTCAACTATTATTTTTTCAAGAATTCTTCACCTACCCCCCTTTCTCCTATGCTGGGACTCTAATTTTACATATATTAGACCACCTGATATTGGCTGACTTGTCACTGATGCTCATTATTTTCTAGCTTTTTTTTTCTGTGCTTCATTTTGAATAATTCCTATTGCTATTCAAGTTCTCTCATCTTTTCTTTTGTACTGTTTAATCTTCTGTTAATTCTGTTCCAGATGTTTTTCATTTTAGATACATTTTATTTCTAAAAGTTTCATCTAGGTCTTCATATATCTGCCATTTTTCTTCACCATGTTCATGTTTTCCTTTACATTCTCAAGCAAATGAAAGATATTTATGATAACTGTTTTAATGGTGTTGCTAATTCCATCATTGTTGTCATTGCTGGGCATATTTTCATTGCTTGATTTTTCTCCTGACTGTAGGTCATATTTTCCTGCTGCTTTGCATAGCTAGTAATTTTTTTCATTTTAACAGATTTAATTTTTTAGAATACTTTAAATTTATAGAAAAATTAACAAGATATAAAGTTCTTATATACCTCATCTCTAGTTTCTCCTATTATTAATGTCATTTTACATTTCATATGATACATCTTTTACAATTAATGAATCAATATTAATACATTATTATTAACTAAAGTCCATAGTTTATTTAGATTTCCTTAGTTTTTATTTAATGTCATTTTTCTGTTCCAGGATTCCATCTAAAGTGCCACATCACATTTATTTGTCATGTTTCTTTAAGCTCTTCTTGGTTGTAACAGTTGCTTACCCTTTCCTTGTTTTCAATGACTGACATTTTTAAGGAGTATTGGTCACATATTTTGTAGAATGCCACATTATTGCAATTTGTCTGATATTTTTCTCCTAAGACTAAGGTTATAAGTTAGTAAGAGGAAGACCACATAGTTAAAGTGCCATTTTCATCACTTCATATCAAGCATACATACTGTTAGCATGATTTATGACCACTGATGTTGGCTCTAATCACTTAGCTGAGGCAGTGTTTGTCAGGTTTCTCCACTGTAATGTTACTCTTTCTGTTCCCTTTCTATCTGTATACTTTGGAAGGAAGTCACTATGAACAGCCCACGGTTAAGGGGTGGGGTTATGCTCCTCCTCCTTGAAGGTGAAGTATCCACATAAATTATTCAGAATTCTGCATGGCAGCTTTGTGTCTTCTGGCTGGTAATTTTTTATTAGATGTCAAACTTAATCAATTTCAAATTGCTATTTGCTGGATTTTGTTGTAATCCTTTAAGCTCTCTTGGATTTAACTTTGGCGTGTAGTTATTTTAAATGACTTTGCTCTTTTGGACACATTTTAAAAGTTTATTATGGCTTTTCAGCTTTGTTACAGTAATTCGACAGCAGCCTTTAAACTAAAGCTAATTTAGCCCATTTTCTAAGGTAATATCCTTCTGAGTACCCTGCCTGATGTTCCACGTATTATGACATTTTCTCATTCTGGCTGGCAGGATTGAAAACTATTTTCAGTCTTGTGTGAGCTCTAGAAATTATTCAGCCTACTGCTTTCTGGAGATTCTTTTACTGGCCCTAATGAGTTTCACTGAAGATCAGTACTCAGCCACAGCCTTGAGGGAATTCCTTTGTAGATGTTGGTAAGTCTCTGCCCAGCTGCCTCCTCTGTGTTACTCTACTCTGCAAATTCTAGCTGTCTTGGGATAACATTGTGTTTTTCTTCTTGTACTCTTTGTCCTGTAAAATCAAACTTTACTTCTAATAATCACTTAAAGCATAAACTGATTTTTCTGTATTTTTGTTATTATTTTACATCTAAGAAAATCAAATGAGATTCATTCAACATGTGGCTATTTTATT
>NW_011888800.1:9636079-9639716 GCF_000151845.1 Pteropus vampyrus
ACAAAGCTGTCAATGCTAAGCTGTTTAGGGAAGGATTTTAAGCCGGGAAGCAGATAGCTTAGGGAAATAAGGAGAAATAAGGGACTAGAATAATGAAATCAAGCAATGGTTGTAGGAGGAGATGAGAGTGAAAAAGCTCAAAAAATAAGAGACTGGAGATATCTGACTTTAAGATTTTAGAGAAGGAATATTTTCTGATGACTACAAGGTCCTGAATATGGTCATTGATATGGACGGCTGACATGTAGTGGAGTCAAAAGTCACTAACAGTAAAGTCAAGGACCAGCAAGAGTGGAAGAGCGGCTATATCCAAAAGTTAGTGAAATCACTTGGGATGATGGGCTGAAGTTGGGCTAGAGGTGTAAAGTTAACCCAAAGTACGCGAATATAACAGGAAGTTTGTACGTGATAGCATCGAATAGAGATAGAGGGTAATATAAAATGGAATGACATGAGCCTCAATGAAAAGTAGTTTTTACAAAAGCATGAGGAGTAGAGTAGGGGTCTAGAAGTGGCAGTGGTGGCTACTGGATCTCTTGAATCTGAATTTAGAAAATAGTCTTGTGAACTTTATGGAAGCTGTTTTTGGAAGAAGGACCAGATAAGCTTCTGTTAAAGAGGGGGGTGAGAAAATTCTGTAAACTGAGGATACAGGAGAGTTAATTTGGAAAGGAATTCCAAAGGGCAGGGTGGAAAGGGTTGGGTAGACTGTGGGAGGATGGGTGAAGATAGAGGAAGCAAAGAACAGATATGGGAATAAGAGCATGTTAGAGTATAAATTACTGGAGGGGTCTACATTCTGTATGTTGGTCAAGGATAACAGGAATATGAGACATGGTGGAATTAGCTGGTGTCCAGATTTCAAATGCAACTTTGATTGAAGTTCATTTATCTATTTATTTAACAAATAGTTACTTGAACACCTAGGAACAGTTCCAAATTTTGAAGATATCTCAGGAAACGAAACAGATAAAGTCCCTGTCATCCCAGAGATTACATTCTAGTGGAGGAAATGGACAATGGACAAATAAATAAATTTTACATAGTGATAACCATTGTGAAGAAAATAAAGCAAGGTACACTCATTAAATAACTATTTATGAGAAAAAGTAAAGCAGGATAAGAGTACAAACAGTGATGGATGGACGAACATGCTATTTTAGATAGAATAGCCAGAGAAAACCTCTCTGAGGAAGTAATTCCCCTCTCTGTATGTTTTATTGTGGAAGTTCCAAATATACAGAAAAGTTTAAAGACTTTTACCATGAATACCCCTATACCTATCGAGATTGTATCATTAACATTTTACGAACTTGCATGAACAAAGGCCTGCATAATGAATGTAAAGGAATGAACTATTTGGTGACAAGGAAAGAAAGTGTAAAGGCCCTGAAGTATGTATGTATGAGCTTGATATATTCAACCAGCCAAAAGGCTAAGGTGGTTGGATCAAAGGAAGTGAGGGCAATGTGGTAGCAGATGATGTCAGAGAAATGGGTAAATCATGTAGGTCTTGTTTGCTCTGTGAAGAGTCTGGATTTTATCTTAGATAATGAAAAGCATAAGAGTATGTTGCGTAGGAGAACTGGATAATCCCATCCACGTTATGGGAAAAATTGCAGATAGATTGCAGATAGGCAAGAGTGATATCAGAACAGTTAAAAAGCTATTGAAGTAGTTCCAGGCTGGTGGTATTTGTGGAAATTATCTGTATAGATTCTGAGTTGGATCAGAATATATTTTAAAGGTGGAGCTGACAGAACTTACTGTTGGATTGAATATGGCAAGAGAAGAAAACAGAAGACACAAAGCCGACTCCTAGGAATCTTCAAAGCCAATGCAGACTGACCTATATGGAGGTGTCAGAAGCTTGGTGAGGAGAGTAGACTCGGGTTCTAAAAAGGCTGGTAAGAAGTCTTTATGATACCTCCAAAGAAACCTTAGTCCTCACATTGGAAAGAGTAACAACCCAAGGTGAACGGGGACATGTGAGGGAGAGAAAATTCAGCCTGTATGGAAAAATTCAGTCTGTTGTTGAAAAGAGAAGTTCTAGGGATGATAGAAATCCTTGGTATTCAGTCTAAAGACACAGGCTTTTCTGGGAAGAGAGAGTTGGACTGGACTGACTTCTTTCCAAGGATAAATAAATCCATCAACAATAAATGTATGCATATATGTATCTGTGTCCATGATGTGAACATACATAGCTTCTATGTTTCCTTTATCAAATTTTGTGCCAAGTTTCAATTATCTCACACCTAGAATCCTCTTTTTGCTGGTACGCTTTCAACCTTTCTTTATTTAGAAATTCTTTTTAATACTGATGCCCCTTGATTCGTCTAAACGAATGCTTGTCAAGTTACTTGTGACAAAAGACCAGTTTTTAAAATCACAACCTGCCATGGACTGATATGTTTGTAGAATAAAATATAAATCAATTACTTGAAAAAGTGGAATTAAAAAAAAAAACAGATTACAAAGTGCGAGTTCAGTTTTTTAATTATTAGATTCAACTGACATAAAATTATTCTTTCGGATTGCTAACGTATCTAAGAGTTTACTCTTAAATTCTTTACTCTCTTGTCCCAGACTGGTAACCACACAGTTTGTGGACCACATTCTGATTAGCAGCACATAAACCACTTCAGAACTCAAAAGTCTCATTATCTATTAAACCAAATATAAACTTCTCACCATTATCCTCTAAAAAGTGTACCAGTTAGCTTACCTGCCTCTAACAGGCAGCTCGTTCTTTCCACATAAGCTACTGTTTCTAGCCTATTCGTTTTTTGCTTCTGTTTACTCAAAGCATCCTGAATATATCTTAGTTATATCATAACTGAAATACATACTGTCCTTAGAAAGCTTTTATAGGACAAACTTACCTAATCGTTACCTCTTCAGCATTTGTATTTTCTTATATTTACCAGTACAGATATATATTATTTGTATTGTTTTCTTCATTAGAACATAAATTGCTTCAGAGTAAAGTTTGATTTTTTACCATAAATATAAAAATGTCTACAATATAGCCACAAGGTATATAAGTTAACTACCTGCCTAAAAGTATATGTGCATGAGGGAGATAATGTTCTGCTGTCTATGTAACTGCCTTTTACTATGGGAATTTGCATTCATCCCTTTTCTCTCGTGCCCTGCTTTCTCTTATTTCTTACTAGGCCTATCTCCATTAACTCTGGACCCTAAAACAGCTCACCCAAATTTGGTGCTCTCCAAAAACCGAACCAGTGTGTGGCATGGTGACATTAAGCAGGTAATGCCCGATGATCCAGAAAGGTTTGACTCAAGTGTGGCTGTGCTGGGCTCAAAAGGCTTCACATCTGGAAAGTGGTATTGGGAAGTAGAAGTAGCAAAGAAGACGAAATGGACAGTTGGAGTTGCCAAAGAATCTATCATTCGGAAAGGCAGCTGTCCTCTAACTCCTGAGCAAGGATTCTGGCTTTTAAGACTAAGGAACCAAGCTGATCTAAAGGCTCTGGATTTGCCACCTTGCAGTCTGAAATTGACTAACAACCTCAATAGGGTGGGCATATACCTGGATTATGAAGGAGGGCAGGTGTCCTTCTACAATGCTAAAACCATGGCCCACATTTATACTTTCAGTAGTACTTTCATG
>NW_011888800.1:9642521-9658561 GCF_000151845.1 Pteropus vampyrus
AAAAAAAAAAAAACTGCTCCAGAGATTTAAAGAAAAGAAATAGAAAATGGTCTGGGCCAGTTTATAATCTTGTTTTGAATTCTCTCAAGATACTTTTTAGTTCAGTGATTCTCTGAACTCTTTCTCATCTCTTTTTCTTGATTTATCTATATATGCGGGCACTTGTTTTTCTGTATTCAAATACATTTAAGTCTATGGCCATGCCACCTTAAATGTGCCCGATCTCATCTGATCTCGGAAGCTAAGCAGGGTTGGGCCTGGTTAGTACTTGGATTGGAGACCACCTAGGAATACCAGGTGCTGTAGGCATTAAAAAAAAAAAAAGAAAACAACAAATATATTTAATTATTTCTGTTTGCTATGTCCTTTTCATCATTCCTGCCTATAATTTAAATATCAGTATTTTTCATCTTGTCCTCTACGATATACTCATATTCCAGCTTGTTTTTTCTTTCTAAGTCTAAAGTACTTAGCATCATTGATCTCAGCAGTACCCTTGATGAACAACCCCTATTTCCTTTCCTTGGAAGTCCCACCTAACTGGGACTTTTCTTTCTCTATATGTGATAGGTTTTTTTGCGGGGGAAAGGGTATTTAGGACCTGCCTCACTGGACCTCTAAAACTACAATTAGCATAGCTCTTTGGCAGGGTAATAGCCCCCTATCCATCATAATGGGAAAGATACACATATATGACAGGTGATAGTCATATATCATTGGTATACATTTATAATATGCATACATTTACAGCTGCTGATTTGGGTAAACAGCCACGACATGATTACAACTACATTTAAGAAATTACTTTTTTTAAATGAATTCACTTCAATCAGAATGTAATGAGGACTTTTTTTTATGCCTAGAACCTTGCTAGATGTTTTGAAGAATATAAAAGAAGCATAAAAAAATTCATCTAGAAAGATTTAAAACAAATTCCAGTGCTTGGACCCCACCCAAGGCCAATTAAAATAAAATCTCTAGCAGGTGGGACCAGGCATCTGTAGTTTCTAAAAGCTCTCAGGTGATTCTAATGTGCTACCAGGATAGAGAACAATTGAACTAAAGGAACATGTTTTTTTTTTTTTTTTAAATTGTTTAAATTCAAACTTATAGGAAAACTGCACTTTTGTATGATAAACTCCCATGTACTCTCCACCTAGATTCACTAATTATTAATATTTTCCCAGATTTTTTTAGCCTCTCCCACATCCATTCCATATCATATGATTTTTTGTGTGTATGTAATTATTACTAATGTTATTTTGCTGAACCACCTTAGATTAAGTTGCAAGCATTATAATTCTTATCCCTAAGTATCTCCTAAGAACCAAGATATTCTCTTATGTAACTGTAGTACAAAATTCTGAAATTCAGAAAATTTAACATTGACATGATACTAGCTAATACACAGTCCATATTCAGTAAGTACATATTTCTAATGGTGGGGTTTCAGGTATTGTGATAAAGAAATTCAAGTAGTTGACAAAGAGTTTGGAGGATAAAAGAGGGCTCAATTGCTGTCTTAAATAATGTGCATAGTTCTAGATAATAGATATCTAAAGACTGTCTTTGGGAACAGACGAGTATTACAGAGTTTAGAGAAAGAGAAGGTCAATATTCACCAGAACAGGAGGAGAAAATTACAAGGAAAAGTTGTGATTAAGTTGGATAATGAAAGATGAATAGGAATGGGTAAAAATTCTAATCTGAATATGGAGAATATACTTCTTAAAAATGAATTATTTTTGTGGAGATGGTTGCATAGCCATAGAAATATACTAGAAATTAATGAACTATATACTTATAATGGGCAGATTTTACAGGATGTAAATTATACCACAATAAAGCTGTTTTTTCTTTTTTTAAAAAAAAAGGAAAAAAAAAAGAATTTTATTCAGATCACCAGGAGAATAAGGACAGACCACAGGTGTACACATATTTTTCACTATCTGTAGGTACCCACTTTAATACTTTCTATAACATACTACCTTAGCTCTCTAGCATTTACCTTAACATTAGATGACACAAATTTATTTTCCCAGATAATTGGTTATTCTATACTAAAAAATTTGAACAATCCCTCTACTTAGAACTTAGAGTATAATTAAAGACAGGAATCTTTCTAAAGAGTGTGAATCATATAACACCAATATGGATCTTCCCTGCTAGAAATAGACTCCGAGTGGTATTCACTATGAAGCATGACTAGGGCTGTCTTATACATTGTTTTATCTCAGGCTACAGGAGATGAGGCTGATAGTAATAAAAATATCCTTGTATGAAGTAAAAGGCGAAAGAGGTCCCAGTCAGCATGTTAGGATTCACTGAAGTAAGAACTTTAAAAGGAGAATGCCTTGTACTTTTCTTTGACTAACTGAACTTTTAGAATAACAATAGTAATATCATCGCACAGTTGTATAACATAGCTGAGATACAGGAGAAAAAAATAGTAAAACTGGATTACCAGGTATTTCCAGGGAAAGACATGCTCTGGATAAGTTAAATTTTCAGATGAGTAAACATGGTTTATTCAAGGCGAAATATTTGATTACTACTTTAGATAAAATTTTCCTAAGTTGACATAGTTTCTTGATTATTTAAAAAAATTAAATTATAAAATACATACAGAAGAGTTTATGGAATGTATATGTACAGTTTGGAGAATAAAACAAAAACAAGCTCTCATTAATTGACCATCTAGTTTTGAAAATAGGACCTTTGAAGCCTGCTGTGTACCTCTCTCAGCCCTGAGGTAATCACTATTCCACATTTTGTATCTGGCCTTTTTCTTTTTGAAAGTAATTCATAGGTCTGTTTTTCCAACAGATGTACTGTTTAGTTTTCTTCTATGCTACATTCATAAGTATAGTTTTAATATGCTTGTTTTTTTAAACTTTAAATGAATGGAAATCATATTGTATGTCTTCCTCAGCTTTTTTAAAATTCAAAATTATATTGTTTTCCATTGTATGAAAATAAAACAATTGAAATATCCAAACTACTGTTGATAAGTGGTTGTTTCTAGTTTTTTGTTTTTGTTTTTGGTTGTTGTTATTGCTTTAACTGTTATTACCATAAACATTATTGTATATGTGTACTGGTGAACAGAAGCAAGTCTCTCCGGGTATATATCTAATAAATGGGACATAGGGTATGCATACCTGCAAAGGAGTAATGCTGAATTGGTCAAAGCAATTTTGCCAATTTACATTCTCACAAGCAGTGAGACATTCCATTAATCTATGTCTTTGCCAATTCAATATTTATCAGTAAGGTTTGTACATAATGATATCTCATTGTAGTTTTAGTTTCCATTTCCCTAATTACCACTGTGGTTAAGCATCTTTTTTTTTTTTTTAAACACCTACGGCACCTGGTATTCATTCCTAGGTGGTCTCCCATCCAAGTACTAACCAGGCCCAACCCTGCTTAGCTTCTGAGATCAGATGAGATCAGGCGTGTTCAGGTTGGCATGGCTGTAGCCAAGCATCGGCCTTTTAATAAGTTTATTGGCCATTTACGTTCCCTCTTCTATGGAATACCTGTTTGGGTGTTTGCCCGTTTTTCTATTGGGTCATTTGTTTCATATTGAGTCACAGGATTATTTATATGTTCTGGATACCAAATTTTTCTTGGTTATTTGCACTGCAAATATCTTCTACTGGTTAATATTTGTGTCACTTTTAAAGAATGCTTCTCTACTCAGAGACCAGAGAGATATTTCCCTCTGTTTTATTCATATGTTTTAAAGTTTCACCTTTTATATTAAGTGCTTAATAGTTCAATCAGCTAGAAATTAACAAGTATACATTCACATGTACCTAACAACTTAATTTTAATATATATATAAAGCAAAAATTAAGAAATTGATAAATCTACAAATAGATTTTAGCATGCTTCTCTTAGTAATTGATAAAAGAATCAGAAAATATGATTAACAAACTTGACTAAATGAACATATGTAGAACACTGCACCCAACACCTCAGAACATCCAATAGCCGCACAACATTCTTTGTAAACACACACAGAACACTGACCATACACTTCAATCATAAGGAAAATTTCAACCAATTTTAAAGAATTATAAGCACACAGGCCATATTCTTTGACCTTAATGCACTTAAGAAACCAGAAATCAATAACAACAAGGTAACAAAATAATCACATGTATTTGGAAATTTTAAAATATTTTAAGTAACCCACAGATAAAAAAAATCACATTGGACATCTGAAAATAATTTAAATTGAATGATAATAAAAAGTGACATCTCAAAAACTGCGGCACACAGTTTAAAGAAAATTTATAGACTCATATACACTTATTAGAAAACCAAAGGATGAAAATCAGTGATCTCTTTCAAGAAATTAGAAAGACAATAGCGGTTTAAAACCATGAAAATTATAAAAGCAGAATTAATGAAATAAAGAAATATATAAAAGAGTATCTATGAAGCCAGAAGTTTGTTCTTTGAAAAGGTTAATAAAATTGACAGACCTCTGGTGAGACTAAGAAATAAAAAGAAGGCATACATGTCAAAAGTGAAAAGGAAGCATTGCTATAGAGCTTGCAGACTTTTAAAAGACAATAAAAGGTGTTATGAACAACTTTATATCAATATTTTTGGAATCTTAGAGTAAATAGATCTAATGCCAGAAAAATATAGCTTATTAAAACTGATGTAAAGAGGGAAGTGGATAATGTAAAAGAACAACATAATTTTGAGAAAACTGGAAATCTGTACACTGGTGATATTTGACTATTAAAGAGTTAATATTTTTAAGTGTGATAATGGTATTGTGGTTATGTCCTTATAAAAGTCCTCATCTTTTAGAGATTCCGATTGTTTTGCTTCAAAATAATACTTGATACTATAATTCTATCTGAAGAAAATGAAAATTAACTCAAAAGGACATATGCATCCTTATGTTCAGTGTAACATTATTTATAATAGCTAAGATATGGAAGGAACTTAAGTGTCCAGTCTATATATGAATGGATAAAGAAGATATGGGGAATCCATATAATGGAATTTCACTACTCAGTCATAAAAAAGAATGAAATTTTGCCATTTGTAATGACATTCATGGTCCTGGACGGTATTATGCCAAGTGAAAAAAATAAAACAGAGAAAGACAAATACCATATGATTTCACTTATATGTGGAATCTGAAAAACAAAATAAATGAACAAATAAAACAAAACAGAAACAGACTCATAAATACAGAGAAAAAACTGGTGGTTGCCAGAGGGAGGGAGTGGGTAGAAGGGGGTGGGTAAGTGAAATCAGTGAAGAGGATTAAGGGATACAAGCTTTCAGTTATAAATAAGTCACAAGGATATAATGGAAGAGCACAGAGAATAGTCAATAGTGCTGCAATAACTTCGTATGGTGACAGAAGGTAACTGGACTTACGGGGTAATAACATCGTAATGTACATAAATATTAAACCACTTATATGGTGCACCTGAAACTAATGTAATATTGTAAGTCAATTATACTTCAATTTAAAAAATACTTGATGCTACAGAACGTGCTCCCAAGACTGTACAGCATGGCACAATAATTTTGCCAATGCTTAGGGTTTAAAACTCACAAACATCACTGACTCTTTTCCGCGGTAGCAGGGGAAAGCGAACAACCCCACGAGTAGGTCAACTCAGTCTGGAACTAACGGCGCCTTCTTACTTCTGCCTCAGGCTTTTCCCGCCCATTACTCTGAGAACCAATCATCGAGTTTGGCTTCGGGCCAGGACCAATCAGCAATCTCTGCTATGGCCCCGCCCCCGCGTCCTCGTGTGCAAGGTGGCGCCATGTTTCAAGGGCAACGGGGTTGGTTCTGCAGCAGCGTTAGCGGGGACCTGAGGCAGTTCTGGGGTAGGAAGCTGGGTGGAAGGGGTGGGTAAAGTGGTGAAGGAGCATCCCTCTGCATTCTGGTGCCTGAGCCCCACAGTACTTGCTGGCTTACCCTGTGCTCTTGCTTCCACAGTGGCTGAAGGGGGGGCGATCAGTGACTCGAGGGCCGCGGACTTCTTATTCAGCTGTGATGCTTCCCATCCAGACACGCTGAGGTACCTGAAGGCCACCTGGCAGTGCCTCTCTGGGCATGATAAGCCAAGAGTTGGAGATGGAAATTGCAGTCCACTAATAAATAGAGATGATAGGAAGAGACTGGAAATGAGCAACTTTCTAGATGTAGGGGTTAAAATAGTAATACTTCTCCTCTCCTTTCTGCAACGATGGCATGGTCCTCGAGTTTCCAGTCGTGTATTTCCAGCTGTTTCTCTCACAACTCCGCGTGGCTCCTTGAAGGCACCTCATATTCAATACGTTTAAACCAAATCTGACTGCCCCTCATACCTGCACCAGGTCCTATGTTCTCAAGCTTAAAACTTCTTAAAACTTTCACAGCTTCTTTTGAATCATAGCCCTTACCCCCATTAATCAGTCAGTGGCCAAATAGACTGTACCGCTGTAAATGTTCTTACTCACTGCCACTGCCGTGGTGCATATCCTATTTACCTCTTGTCGGAACCATCACAGTAACTTTCTGAGCGGTTGCTCTGCCTCCAATCTGTCCACCTGTGATCCCTCTTCACACTGCTGTCTGAATATGTTTACAAAGCAAAGGTCTAAACACCGCCCCTGCTGCCTCCCTCTCTACCCACTTATCCCCCAGACTCCTGATTACCTACAGATAATTTTCCCTACTTCCATTTATTTATTCTATTTTTTTGAAATCTTGAATATTTTCTTGTTTATTTCATAACCTAAAATATTTCCTTTCTTTCTCCTAGAATATATCAGAGCCTCGATTATATAGAAGATAATGCTACAGTTTTTCATGCCTACTATCTCTCTGCAGTAGCTAATGCCAAAATGAAGAACTCAGTGGCTTTAGGTCATTTCATTCTTCCTCCTGCATGCCTGCAAAAAGGTTAGCAAAGATATTCATCCAATCCCTATTAGAGAGCCAGATCCAGCTAGATTACCCAACTGTGATGATCCTTGTTCTCATCTGAGGCTCTCTGTTTTGTATCATTTGCAGTAAGTGGAAAAGCTGGACTTTGGATCAGGTTGCCTTGGGTGTATATTCTAGTTTTGTTTGTTTATCCTTCATTCATGCATTCACTGAGTTACTGCTATGTGCCGGGTTTCAACCCAGGTGCTGGGGATTCAGTGGTGAATTAGATGGAGATTTGCCTTCACAGTGTCCACCGTCTAGGATTTGACACTTTCTAGTTCTATGACCTTTAGCAACTTCTCCCAAGTTGTTTTGAGGATAAAATGAGATAATGTAAGTAGTCTGATATGTGAGCATTCAGTAAATGTTCTTTGCTAGTTTTGAAACTCTTCATTATTTTTCTGAAAATATTTTTCTAGTATTTAAAGATTCATTATGATAATAAAACCACATATTTGTATTGTTCTTTATACTTTAAAAAGTACTTTCATATTAATTATTTCAGCAACCCTGAGAAGTAAAGGGCAAGTAAAAAATCTGTTTTTGAAATTGGTTCTTTTAGTTTTCCCTGATTGGAAAACACTTTCTTTTCTCATTCTGTTTAAATTCTACCTATCTTATATGGGCTAACTTTAAGTATCTCATTTTTGTAGGTCTTGCATTACTACCCAATCCTTGATGCATATCTTGATGTGTATATGTTCATCCCTAGAAAGACAGACTGAAGCTAGTACAAATTCTCTGTGAGCAAAGTATTAAAAAAAAAAAAAACTTGAAAAATATTTCTATAGAAGAGTTTTAGAAACTCCCAAGATTGGGTTCCTTTCATAGCGAATGTCCTTGCAAGACCTAGTTATAACAATAAATTGCTCTAAGTGGTTATGTAAATAAATTAATGACTGGATAGGAGAATTGATTTATTCAAAAACTGTGCCAATCAGTAAATACTCACCCTTAAAGAGCTTATACTGTAGAATGATTATCCGATCTAATTTTAAATTATCACTCCTATTCGGTCTTTATGTTTTGCATCTTACATTAAAAGGTATACAATTTTTTAAAAAATCTGTTTGAAATGAAAACATGCTCCTTTTTAAAAATCAAAAGTATACATTATTTTCTACCTAGACCAGTATTGTCTAGTAGAAGTGTGAAGATGCAAATGTGAGCCACATATTAGTTTAAAATTTTCTAGTAGCTGCATTAACAAAAATAAAAATAAGTGAAATTAATTTTAAGAGTATATTTTATTTAACTTAATATGTCTAAAATATCATTTCAATAAGTAACCAATATAAAAATTATTGAGATATTTTACTTTTTGTTTGATACTAAGTCCTTAAAATCCAGTGTTTATTTTACACTTACAGCACATCTCAACTTGGACTAGTGACACATTTCAATATGGTACCCACATGTAGCTAGTCTAGTGGCTACTGCTAGATAGTACAGGTCTAACGGAATGTTACCTTTTTGTTCTTGAGTAAGCTACTGTGGCAACTTTTGAGATCATTGAGTCGGTATGATAACATAGTCCTTTGACATGCTGAGCATGGTAGAATTACTGCACTATTATGCTCACCAGACATGTTGCTCTTCCACACACTTCTTATAACAAAGTAAATTATTGAATTCTTGAGGATCTCTATTCTACAAATTCAGGAATTTTATAGCTTTTATTTTGACTAGATGTTGTCTTCTTTATTAATGCTTGGTCTAAAGACACTAACATATAATGAAGATATGTATTCCAGTGGAAAAAGTTTACACCAATGATTCTCATAGTGCATTGTAATCATCTGGAAAGTATATTAAAAATGCAAATTCCTGAGCTCCTCCTCAATTTTCTGATTCACTAGGAATTTGCATTTTAAACATGTATCTTGGGTGATTTTAGTACAAGTGGAATAATGCTGGCCTAGAAATTTCAGACTTCATGCAAAATTCAGAAAATTCTACAAAGTTACTTTTTAAAAAAACAACTGGATTTGTTTTTCCTACCACAGAAATAAGAAGAAAAATTGGTAGTTTTATTTGGGAACAAGACCAAATAAAAGAGGTAAGAGTAAATTAAGGTACTTGATTAGAATCTACAGTTTCAAAATTTTTGAAAGCAATGTAATCTTAAAAATGTTTATTTGTGACATGTTAGCACCAATGATGCAGATTAAGGAATTTAAAGGCTATGCTTTTATTGAATATTATCTGGTTTAACATTGTTTTTATACTAGTACATTAGTAATATTGTGTTTTTTGTATGAATAAAATTATTCACATAAAAACTTCAAAATTTGCTTCTGTTCAGCGATTTTAAGGAAGCAATAGTTGCACAGTATATACTAATTGTTTACTGCCAGAATAGATTCTGATTGATTAATTACTGTTTTGCCATTTGTTTGGAATACTGCCCCTTAATAAATGTGCTTAATACTGAAAATTGGCTGTTTTATATCTTTTGCCATCCTGCCTCAAATTTGCCTATGCTTTTGACTTATCTCAGAATCTTTATGCAATAGCAAAATTTAGATAATTTGAACATCAAAAAGAATAAGATGATAATGAATTATAAAACATTAAATTAAAAGATTCTATCATTCTATAGTGATACTTTAAAAGCATAAACAAAAATAGAAGAACAGAAGGAAGAAAGGGATGAAGGATACAGGAAGGAGGGAAGGAAGGAGGGAAAGCAGGAAGGAAGGAAAAGGTGGGATAAGAATATTTCCTTACAGAATAGCAGCTAATAAATATACAAAGAATGATAGAATAGAAAATCTCCGTTTTACCACCCCCAATAAAATAATTGATTTAGGCAAGGGTCATTAATGGATGTTAAAACCATCCTTCATTTAACTATGATCTCAAATGATCACTCCAAGATTACTTGTTAGAAAGGTAAGCAATGTATCTTTACATTGGAGAGATCTGTCAGACACCACCCTAACCAACTGATCAAATTTAGCATCGTCAGTACTGGAACAACCTCTCATTATGTTAAGCTAGATGTGCTATAATAAAAAGTACACAGTATTATCTTTGTAATGTTCTTGTTCAAAATGCTTAACCCAAATCTAATTAGGAGTAAACACTCAGACAATTCTAGAATATGAGACATATCACAAAACAACTAGCAGGCTTCAGCTCTTTAAAATAATGTCATGAAAAACAAAAAAGTCAGAAAGACTGTTCTAGATTAAGAGAGAGAACAACTAAATGTAATGTATAAAACTTGACTGGATTCTGGATATTTTTAAATAAAAAAAGGTAAAAAAGACATTTTGAGAACAATTGGGAAAATTTAAATATGGACTGTACATTAGGTGATATTGAATCAATGTTAATTTTCTTTTCTGATAGTGGTATTATAAAGATAAAAGAATTTTTAAAGAAAATTCAGGCTAAAGATTAAGGAGTGAAATGTCATATCTGTAAATATTTTCAAATGGTCCAGCAAAATAAAAATTGATAGAAGGCATGGAGGGTGGTAAAAATGTTAAGGCTTTGTGAATCTAGGTGAAAGGGATATAGTACTTATTGTATTATTCTTTAACTTTTGGTAAGTTTGAAATTTTTCAAAATAAAAAATTGGGAAATGTTTATAATATGTCTAAAGCCAAGCAATTAACTTATATGTTTTGTACTCCTTTTATTAATTTGTCTTTTCTTCCTAAATGTCATCATCTGAAAATAATAGTTCTTGTAGTATTTTTGACTAGGTGTACAAAGTACTAAAATATCTAATCCTTGACTTATCACAGTGCTTTCAGAGATAGAATGGTTATTATTTAACAACAATTGCATATACCAGAACTTTAGAGATAAAAAGATCCTTAAAGATCATTAATCATTCAGTTTTAGAAATGAGAAAACAGGTAAAGAAAAGTCCAAGATCTGTCTTAGTTTACATAGCCAGATATTAGTAAAGTGGAACCAAATTTTCTCAGCTCCAACCCAATTCAATGTTTTTTCTACCAAAAATTTAGTAGAACATGCCTGTTCTACTATTGACTAGAGACTATTGATTCTAGAAATTGTATTATTTTATGATAAAGGCTTTTGTTAATTCTTTCAAAATACTGATTGATATTGAATATTAGCCAATTATAATGTAACCATTGTATATATAAGTAGAAGGCACTTCATCAAATGGCAACAGCAAAGATAAATCCGGAAAGTAATTTGGGGGAGCATTATTGTTTGGAGCGGATTCGTGATCTAAATATAGAAATTTTCCTAATGGAATATTGAGTAAATATATTGAGTGATAGGTACCAGTATATCTGAGCCATTTTCATATAATCTTTGGGAAAAGCTTAATATACATTTAGTTCCTTTGTTACTCCACAGCTCAATATTTACTTTAATTTTGAAGGGGAAGCATAATCTGTTTAGCTTACTTCATAATTTTGATTTGTAGCTCACAGGAATCTTCAATTCAAGAATTTTAAGAAAGTTTAAATTAATAAAACTTTTTCCTTATTTTTTTTAAACTAAAAAGTAATATGACCACATTAGGGAAAATTTCAAAAATTGAAAAAAGAATAAAATCAATCAAAGTTTTACTATGTAATACAATGACAGCCAATATTTAAAAAATTCTGTTCTTTCTTTAGGTATCTCTAAAAATATAGAGTATAATTATGTATGTACAAAATTTTGTAGGTTTTCTCCACCAAACTAGATTAAAGTACCCGTGTATAAATATTTTTATGACTCGATATATATTACCAATATATTTTTTTATTTTACAGAATAAATTATTTATTGGATCATTGGTGTGCTGATTTTTAAAAATGTGATTTATTTTGCTAGCCACAGCATGAAGAAGTAATACCAAATGAAATAAAGGCCCTTAGGGAAAGCAGTGAACTAGCAACAGACCACAAAAAAGAATTATCCAAAAGGTATTGAATTTATATACTTCATCAATATTCAGTTCAATGTAGACATCCTTGAGCACTGACTGTGTGTTTATTTCATTTAATTTTCAGTCTTCTTATGAGATTGATATCATTATCACCATCGCTATTTTACAGAAAAAGAGATCTAGGATCAGATAAAGTAATTTGCCCAAAGTCTTCTGTTAAGTAGGGAGAAGCAGGATTTAAACTGGGTCAGTCTAATTCCAGAGCCCACGCATTTAACTACTATGCTATACTAACCTTGCAGAAAAGAAACAAGAATTTTATATATATTATGATTACTGTTATATTATTTTTAAAAAGTATTTTTAACTAAGGAAATATACTAAATATTAGCAGTAATTTTATCAGGATTGGAAGTTCAGAGTGATTTCCCCCTCTCCTTTCCAAATTGTTTGTAATGTGGTTACTTTGGTTTAAGAAATTAAATTTAAAAAGACAAACATGGACTTGCCATTATGTTAGGGCCAACCTATGAGAAGCCCCCTTGTTGCAGGCTGATTTATTATCTAATCCTAATTTCATATTTTTCAGTTCAGTGGTTTTCAGATATGCATAGGGAGCAATTTATTATGTGAAAGTCTGGTATTTAGCTGCTCAAATAAAAATGATCAAAAAATAGTTGTTTTTCTTCAATACAGAAAACAGTTTGGTGGTTACCAGAGGGAAAAGGAGGAGCAAGGGAGGTAGATATGGATAAAGGGGGTCAAATAGATGGTGATGGAAGGAAATTTAACTTTGGGTGGTGAACACACAGTGCAATATACATGTGACATATTATTGAACTGTTCACTTGGAACCTATATAATTTTATCAACCAATGTCACTCCAATAAGTTTAATTTAAAAATCAAATTTAAAAAAATGAATGGGTTTAATTGATATAGTTTTTTCAATTTTAGGTTTTTCTCCCATAACTTTTTCTTATACGTTTTGTACCTACTATTTTGGTTTGTTATAATTTGATGTAAGTTGTTATCTAATTAACACAAAGTTGTATATTTAATTACATTAAGTTTAGTAAACCATTGCTTCATGTCCTGTAATTTCTGATATTCTACCACTTAAGTTTGAGAATCCATATTCCAGGTCTTTGGGATCTCTATGTATAGCACTCATTTGAATTTACTTGTTATGCTTTTTGTGATAAGAAATTGGTAAGGAGAGGAAAAAAATGACAATAGAGAGGATGAGACCATAAAGGTATTCGAAAGATATAGATAGAGGAGAGCATAGTTATCCTAAGTCACCTCATAGGAGAAGATTAGGAAATAGAAAATCTAAAGTTACTCCCAGTGATTCACTTGACTAATAAAGATATCAGATATATAAATTCTTTGAGGAATAAATGTCCTGCAAAATACAGAAGCAATAAAGGAAAAGATTGACAAATATGACATGGCAATAAAATACCATAAACCAAGTTAAAAGAAAAATATACACTGGGAAAACATTTGACAAAAGCCAACTTCCTTAATAAACAAAGAGAGCTTACAAATCTGGGGAAATTATGTCTAATCCAATAACAATGAAAACAAATCATGAGAATAGACACACCTAGGATAGGTGTCTACCTGGATCCTTTTCTTTGTGGAACCACCAGAGGGTGCAGTGCAAACATAAATAAAATACACTTTGAACCTATTCTTGGAGCATTTATTTTGTTGGCATATTACTTGTATTGAACACTAAGTGGTGAACTAATTATTGAATACTTGCTAACTACAAGAGTCATGTGAGCTCAGGAGTTTACAATAATTCATTTGATTCTCATGACCTTATAAAATATATACTATTAGCCCCATTTTACAATTAAGGAAACAATTTCAGAGAGCTAAATAAATTCACCCAATGTTATTCAAGTAGCAAAGCTGAATTTGAAACCAAGGCTAGCTGGTCCAGAGTCCATACTCCTAATAACTATGTTATTTTCTCTTCCTGATATGTTCCCAAACCCTTTGGAAAATTGTGTGAATATTTGTTTATTTTTCTTGTTTTTAATTACAGTACTTTATTATTATGAATGTGATGCATGTAATTTGTCAAAATAGAAAATACAAAGTAGAATAAAGAAAATTTTAATTACTAAAAGCAACTCCATCACAACTGCACCAATGGTGTTGATAACCACCATATACATTATTACATTTCTTGCTAGTTTTATACAAATGTACACTTTATATACAGTTGCAGTTAGACTGCATATATATAGTCTATCTTTTGATTTTCCATTTAGTGCTCTATGAGCAGTTACTCATTTTGAAAAGCCTTATTTGATATTATGATTTCCAATGGCTGTATATGGTATTTCATCTTGTTTAACCACCTTCCTTTTTTTGAAAAAGTGGTTTAAATCAGGGGTCCCCAACCCCTGGGTAGTGGACTGATACTGATTCGTGGCCTGTTAGGAACAGGGCAGCATGGCAGGAGGTGAGCAGCGGGTGAGCAAGCAAAGCTTCATTTGTAATGTCAGCCACTCCCCAGCGCTAACATCACTGCCTCAACTCCACCTCAGATCATCAGGCATTAGATTCTCATAGGAGCACTGGTCCCTGGTGCCAAAAAGGTTGGGAACTGCTGTTTTAAATTACTTACAATTTGTCACTCTTATGGCACCTTCACTAACATCTTTTTAAAAATAAATTTTTCTACTTTTTAGATAACTTTCTTAATCTAAATTCTCAGATGTGGAATTTACAGTATAAAGAGATATGACTATTTTTAAAGGCCATGATGCCTACTGTTAGTTGCTTCCCACAAAACTACAAATTTAAATTATGACCAGGGTTGGTCTCACCACACTCTCATCAGTATATTGAATGTTAATAAGAAGCCTTATGCTAATTTAATGGATGAAAAATGACATCTTGTTTTAATTTGCGTTTTTTATTGCTAATAGGTTTGAACCTTTTTTAATTTGCTTATTAGCATTTCATATTTCCTTTTCTATGGATTATTTGTTTCTATTCTTTCTCCATTTTCTATAGGGGATCTTATGATTTTTCTTATCAACTTGTCTGACTTCTTTATATAATAGCTATGTTATCCTTTTGCCAATTTGTCACATTGTATCTTCAGTTTGTTGTCTGGTTTATACTTCTTTAGAGATACAAGTTTTTTAAAATCTTTAATAACTTTTTATTTTTCAGTTTCAGTTGATATACATATTATATTAGTTTCAGGTGTACAGCGTAGTCATTAGACATTTATGTAACTTGCTAAGTGATCACCCCAATAAATCTAGTACCCATCTGACACCATACATAGTTATTAGAATATTATTGACTATATTTCTTATGCTCTAATTTACATCCTCATGAAACAACTGATTTTGTAACTACCAATTTTTATCTCTTAATCCTTTCCCCTTTTTCATCCATCCTGCCAACCTCCCTCCCATCCAGCAACCATCAAAATGTTCTCTCAGAGATACAAGTTTTAAATTGTTACATCATTAAGCTAATCGCTTTTCCTTTAGAATTTCTTCTATTGCTTTTACCTTCAGATAAGTCCTTT
The DNA here is from genome assembly GCF_000151845.1 of Pteropus vampyrus. NCBI lineage: Eukaryota > Metazoa > Chordata > Mammalia > Chiroptera > Pteropodidae > Pteropus > Pteropus vampyrus. The sequence goes on from NW_011888800.1 coordinate 9,657,923, forward strand.
TAATAGGTGAAAATCTAAATTTATTTTTGTTTTTCAAATAAGAAATTTCCACCAGTTTTTTAAAAAAATAAATCTATTTTAACATGTGCTATTTCTCTTTGTTATATATTGTTTTTGTGTGTATATGGAGATCTATTTTTAGACTATTTGTTTCATTCCATCAATCTGTGGATCTATTTTTATATCAATATAATATTCTTTTAAGTTAGGTAGCTTTATGTATGTATGTTAATACCTGACAAGGCAAGTCTCAAACTCATTACTCTCCTTTTAAAAATCTTCTTAGCTAGCTCTTCATGCCTACTTATTATTTTTCTATTTTCAAATTTTAATTATTTTTATTAGGTAATATATTCACATGGTTCAAAATCCAAGATATACAAAAGAGGCTACTATGAAAATATACTTGCTTCTTAACAAGCTAGTTTCCTTCCAAAGGCAACCAGTACTATTGGTTTTTTATATATGCATGTACTAACAAATTTAATTACTCCCTTTTCCCACAAATATTAATATAATGTATTCTATTCATTTGTCATGCAATAATGCCACTGTGTTTTAATTATTTATAATATGATTTAATATCTACAACTAGTTCCTCCTCCTTTCTCTTTTTCAAATTTTCTTTGCTATTCTTTC
>NW_011888800.1:9658611-9667044 GCF_000151845.1 Pteropus vampyrus
GCTAATTTAATGGATGAAAAATGACATCTTGTTTTAATTTGCGTTTTTTATTGCTAATAGGTTTGAACCTTTTTTAATTTGCTTATTAGCATTTCATATTTCCTTTTCTATGGATTATTTGTTTCTATTCTTTCTCCATTTTCTATAGGGGATCTTATGATTTTTCTTATCAACTTGTCTGACTTCTTTATATAATAGCTATGTTATCCTTTTGCCAATTTGTCACATTGTATCTTCAGTTTGTTGTCTGGTTTATACTTCTTTAGAGATACAAGTTTTTTTAAATCTTTAATAACTTTTTATTTTTCAGTTTCAGTTGATATACATATTATATTAGTTTCAGGTGTACAGCGTAGTCATTAGACATTTATGTAACTTGCTAAGTGATCACCCCAATAAATCTAGTACCCATCTGACACCATACATAGTTATTAGAATATTATTGACTATATTTCTTATGCTCTAATTTACATCCTCATGAAACAACTGATTTTGTAACTACCAATTTTTATCTCTTAATCCTTTCCCCTTTTTCATCCATCCTGCCAACCTCCCTCCCATCCAGCAACCATCAAAATGTTCTCTCAGAGATACAAGTTTTAAATTGTTACATCATTAAGCTAATCGCTTTTCCTTTAGAATTTCTTCTATTGCTTTTACCTTCAGATAAGTCCTTTTAATAGGTGAAAATCTAAATTTATTTTTGTTTTTCAAATAAGAAATTTCCACCAGTTTTTTAAAAAAATAAATCTATTTTAACATGTGCTATTTCTCTTTGTTATATATTGTTTTTGTGTGTATATGGAGATCTATTTTTAGACTATTTGTTTCATTCCATCAATCTGTGGATCTATTTTTATATCAATATAATATTCTTTTAAGTTAGGTAGCTTTATGTATGTATGTTAATACCTGACAAGGCAAGTCTCAAACTCATTACTCTCCTTTTAAAAATCTTCTTAGCTAGCTCTTCATGCCTACTTATTATTTTTCTATTTTCAAATTTTAATTATTTTTATTAGGTAATATATTCACATGGTTCAAAATCCAAGATATACAAAAGAGGCTACTATGAAAATATACTTGCTTCTTAACAAGCTAGTTTCCTTCCAAAGGCAACCAGTACTATTGGTTTTTTATATATGCATGTACTAACAAATTTAATTACTCCCTTTTCCCACAAATATTAATATAATGTATTCTATTCATTTGTCATGCAATAATGCCACTGTGTTTTAATTATTTATAATATGATTTAATATCTACAACTAGTTCCTCCTCCTTTCTCTTTTTCAAATTTTCTTTGCTATTCTTTCTTTTCAAATTTTCTTTGCTATTCTTTCTTTGCTATTTTTTCATCTGAATTTTACAACCAGCTAGTTAATATAAAGAAAAATTTCTGTTATTATTAATTTACAAAAAAATTATAGATTAGGGAGACTATGATGCCAACTCTTCCTATCTGAGAAAATTATATTTTTTCCCCTCGTTTGTTCAAGTTTTCTTTTGTGGCCCTTAATGAACATTTTCATGTTGTTTTCATATAAATCTTGTCCTTTTAAAAAGATTATTCCTATGTTTTATAAATTCTATTATAAATTTAGTCTTGCTTCCTATTAGATCTTTTAACATATTGTTCAGGTGAATTATAGAATTATTTCTTTTTCTTAAGCTCTAAAATCGCTTTGGAATTTTATTGAGAATTGTGTTAAACTTAATTTTGAGAAGAATTGTTGTCTTTGTAATTTCCAATATTCCTATCCAGGAGAATGCTTTTGGTTTTACTTTTTTCTTTTCTATATCTCAGTAAAGTTTCTTATTTTTCTTACTATAAGATAAATTTCTTGTTATGGATATTCCTAGATTTTTGTTGCTATTGTGGATTTCTTCCTTTTTTTTTAATTATTATTATTACTGTTATACAGAAAAGTTATTGATTTGAGGATATTCTTCTTATATCTACCCGCTTGGAATCTTTAAGACTCTAAGAATATATCAGTTGATTCTCTGGGCTTTTTAGGGTACATAATCATGTCATTTGTTAATAATGAAAATATTGCTTCTTTCTTCTCACTAGATATCTCTTCCATTCCTTTCTCCCTCTTTCATCATCTTGGCCAGAAATTTTAGAGCTGTGATAAATAGTAATAATGATAATAGATATCCTTGTTTAGTCCCTGACTTTTTTGAGAACACTTTATTTGTAGAATCTCATTCTAACTGACCTATAGTTTCTTTTAGAAAAGTTTAGATGAAATGTAATTTTTAAACAAATTGAAAATAAAGCCTATACTATCACTCAATGTAATTTTAGATTTTTAGGAAAATAATAAATTTAAGGATTACTCCAATTTTTTATTATTGAGGTTTTAATTTCGATATAATTGTATTATTTATTGGTTATATGTAGTCTAAATATAGTAAATACTGTCATTTGGCATAGTTAGAAAATAAAATATTTTAGTTGAAAACTACTTAGCTCTTAAAAAAATTAGAAAATAATTAATTTTACTATACAACCACACTTGGAATAATTTAACTTTATTTTCTTTATAACTCAGAAGTCACTTCAGAATCTGTAAATAATGGTTCCCAGACATCATTTTATTTTTCTTTTTAAAGTATGGAACTACTAGTTAATAAAATTCCAATTATTTGAACACCGAGTAACAAAAAATGCTGTGATTATTTAAAATTGAGCTTACTATGCTTTTCTTTTGGCATATTTAACATTACACATGTATATATGTATTTATAATTTTAAAGTATTATTGAATTTTTATGCAGTTAAGAATATTGAGAAAAAGACTCAGGCCTCTACATAACTTAATAAATATTTGTTTTGTTATGTGGCCAAGAGAACCAAAAATATATGAATATATGGGCTCTTATATTACTTAGAAGCACAAAAGAAGTTCACATTTAACTTTTTACCCAATTAAGACTGAAGTCTGATCAAAGAGCAATTATATATATGTGTATATATATATATATATATCCTGGAGTTTCTCATTTGTAAAACAAATCCAAAAAACAAATATAAATGTGATGTTCTGTATGTTTCATTTTACAGCACAGAAAAGCATTTTACAAGGACTCCAGTTATAGAAAAGCAGATATACTTCCCTCTCCAGAATTATCCAGTGAACAACATGGTAACAGGTAATTTAAAATAAAATTTAGAATAAACTCAAGTAGAGAAGAAACAAAGAACTATTTTGTACGATAAAGCTGCTATTGTACTAGCCTAGCGAGTAAATGCCCCTCTATTACACATGCTAATCATTCATGCATTAAATAAATCAATCTGCAGAGCTAGCCCAAAGATAGCACCATATTTTCTGTGTTAAAAAGCTAGGCAATAGGCAGGGTGAACACACATCCTTGTTTACACAAGATAGTCCCAGTTTATGCCTGTCGTCTTGTTATTAGCTTTTACTCTCAAGTGTCCCAATTAGAAAGATAAATTATATGGACAACTCTAATCATAGTTTCCTTTGAGAATCTGATGAAACATAGGCTCTTTTCCCCAGCATAGACACACACAAAGATCATACACCAATTTTACATATAGTTTAAAGAGGCTCATGTATGCCCAGAAGCTCATTCATGGATCACCCAGGTGTCCATGGACTCTATATTTGGGTTTCCTAGTGCCTGACAGAAAGAGAAGACAGGTAACAGAGATTGACATTGGGAGAGTAGAACCAAGTGAACCAGCAGAACAGTGGCCACTGGGATTTGGATAGCGCTAAGCGAGGTGGATATTTGGGTACTTAGATCTGGATAATATTCAGTAGGGTCATTGATAATTTTAAAAATAGAGATTAAAAAAATTTAGTTTTTTTAGTTTTCAAAACACGCAATTTAAAAACTATAGGTTTTTGAAGTTTCATTAAAAAACATTTGTATGTTCATCATTTTATCTTTCTTTAGCAGTGTCAAAACTATCTCCACAAGTTCATAAATGTCTTCTGTCATATTACTATCCCTTCTAGCCATTTTGTATAGCCATTTGTTTTATTATTTTTTTCCTTCTGTTCATTTAAGTAATATAAAATAGCCTTTACAAAAAAAGCACTTTAAAAAGAACTTATAATGTGTAGTTTGGGGCTGAGCCTTGTAGACATCAAAGAAAACTGCTTCCCAGCCATGATAGAAGTCAGTTCTGTGACTCTTAGGAGCAATTGTGAACTGCAAAGAACAATGAACTAAGTAGAAGTACTTAAGCTCTAAGACTGGGAGCAGTTGATTGTTACCCATATTTATCCCAAAGCCTGAACATTCAAATAAAATGCAGATACCTTAAGCCACGGTTGTGGCATATTACTAGTATTGATTTTACTGTAGACAACTCTATCACCAGGTACTAAATGTCTCATGTCATTTGGACTTACCAAAGTGTTTGTTAACATAATAAAAAAATCAATGTTAAATGTTAAAATGAGCTATATCATAAAGACAAATACTTAGATTAGGACATGTAGCGATTGTCGACATAAGAAATTATCCAAACCTGTAAAGAAGTTTTATAAAAATTTATTTGAGCCAAACAGAGGATTTACCTAGAAGCAAGATCTCAATTGATTGAAATAAATGTTCAGTATGCAGTTATTTTATCCACTTGAGATTAAGAAGAGCTGTAAGGAAGATTACATGTAGGTGGCAGAAAGCAATGGGATGGGATTACAGGATAGTTGAGATTATGTGCTCTCTTGGGGTTGGTTATGGTTTATCTCAAAGGTGTGTTAACTTAGATGTACAGAACAATGGACAGGGGTTGCTTAAGGCAAAGCTAAACCTTTTACTAAAAAGTTATATGCCTGAGGCGTGACTACCCACCATAACCTACCTAGTTAGGAATTTACAGTCAGGTTAGCCTAAGAAGTTACTTTCCATAGAACCCCTTTTTTCCATCTACACAATGCTGCTCTGTGTTTCATTGCTGTCTGTTCAAAAAGACATGAGAGTGTTATGTAAAGACAAACTAAAAAAAACCAAAAAACTATAAAAATAATCATTAGTTGGAATTTTTAAAGTACAGTTTTAACCTCTGGTAATCTTTTGTTGATTTTATTGGTAGAGCTAAAGTAAAATTTTCTCAATTGAATAATTATTTTCTTTCTTTTTATTTCTACATTAAAATTTTATGTAATACTTCCCTGAAAGAAAGATTAATTTTTTAGAGATAATTCATTTGTCTTTAAAAATTTTGATGTGAAGTGACGAGTACTTCCCTTTAAAAAAAAAAAATCATGCCTATTTGCTTGTACAGGTAGGAATAATTTCGTGTTGGGAAAATCAGCTTGTGCTAAGTAAAAATTTAGTGAGCAAGAATTCTAAATTAGGCAGTGGCAACAACTTTTGTGACTATAACTTGATTGTCTCTTCCTCAAAATGGGCTGAGTTTGACTAATGCCTTTAAAATAGAATTAACTAGAGGGTTGGTTGTAGAAAATACAAGTTAGAACTGTATATCCCAGAACATGGGTTTCTCAGTCCTGCAACTCTTGGTATTTAGGCCAGATAATTCTTTGTTGGAGAAGGCAACCTTGGCCTCTGCCCACTAGATGCCAGTAAGTATTACATCTAGCACCCCCATCCCGCAAGTTGTGACAACCAAAACTATCTCCAGGCATTGCCAAATGTCCCTTAAAGTAGCAAGGGATTTTTTTTTTTTTGGCCTGTTTTTTGTTTGTTTTTTACTATTGACTGGAATTAAATCTTTTCAGTCTGCAATCACTGGTTATCACTCATGATAAGAAGTTCTGATTGACAGCTACATGGGCGATTAATAAAAAAAATTAATAATTATAAATATCTTACAGGCAAAACTTTCCAAACCAAAAAGTTCTGATAATTAAAAGTTTGGGAACCTATAATAGATACTGTGTTGGTTGTCTGTTGCTATTCGGAGCTATTGTGTAACAAATGAATTGTTCTAAAACTTAGCAGCTGAAAACAATGAACATTTGTTATTTCATAGTTTCTGAGGGCTAGGAATCCAGGAGCATCTTAGTTAGAAACTTTTGTCTCAGAGTGTCTTACAAGATTGTAGTCAAATTGTCAGCTAGGCTGCGGTTATTTCAAGGCACCACTGGAACTGGAAAATCCATTTCAAAGCTCACTCATGTGGTTATTGGCAGGCCTTGGGCCCTGCTGGTTCTTGGCCAAAGGCTTCAACTCCTCATCAGGTGGGTCTCTCCATAAGGGTTGTTCATAGCATGGTAGCTTGCTTTCATTAGAGGGAAAAATTCAAGAGAGAAAAAGAGTATGCCTAAGACAGAAGCCAGGGTCTTTTTTATGTACTACTGTTGAAATAAGAAATGTCCAAACCTGTAAAGAATTTTTATGAGTTTATTTGAGCCACACTGACAACATATGCTGGGGAGCAAGATCTCAAATGCTCCCCAAAATAACAATTTTGTAGCTTCTTTTATGCATTTGAAATTAAGGAGAGAAAGTAAGGAAGATTACATGATGGTAGGAGAAAGCAAGGGCGGCATTGGATTACAAACTAAGATTATGTGCTCTCACACTTTAGTAGGAGGGGTCTGAAAGCTTTGTCATGTAGTAGAAGGAGGGGTCTGAAGAGGTGCATTTCAAAGGTATATTAACCTAGAGGCACAAAAACAAAGGACAGGGCTTGCTTAAGACAAAGATAAGTATTTTACTAAGGAAGTTATACACCTGGGTCACGACTGCTCACCAAGACTTGCCCAGTTTAGGAATTTATGATCTTATCACCCTGTCAGGTTACTTTCCATATAATCCTTTTTTTTGGGGGGTCCATAATACTTTCATGCCATCACTTCTACCATGTATTATTGGTCATATAGACCAACCCAAGTACAAAGTGGGAGACTACTCAAATTTGTGCATACAGAGATAGAACTCATTCAGGGCTATCTTGGAGACTGACTACCACAGACACATATGGAATTGTCTGCCAAGAATGCCTCTTCCAGGAATCTTCTTTTCTTCTTCTCAATTTATCTGGATTACACAGAAACGTTAATTTTCTAAAACATGAGCTTACCTCTCACTCCAGCTGTTGCTTTAGGAATGAATCCCTGATTTGAGTTGGGCCAATCACAACTCTTTCTCTGGATTTTTAGACGTGTGACACAGCAAGTCAAGTCATTCTTATTCAGGTGACCATAGCTCTAAGATATAAAACTGGGTGCTATCAGCAGCCATGCTTTCTATCATGTAAGGAAAGCCAAGTTACTTCAAGAGAAGAAGGTGAAACAACACACAGAGAAAAACTGGAGACCAGTGAGACCGTCAGGAGAGTTGGTTCTAGTTATTTCTGAGGCTCAGCAATATTCTGCCTTCCTCATAGCTTGGTTGATATGGCAATGTCTTGCCAGTAAACTCCTTTTTTGTTTAAGCTAGTTTAAACTAGGTGTCTGTTAACTTTACTTAGTGTCCTAACTACTTCAAAACTGCTACAATAATCTATTTCTGATGCATAAATGTCCTATCCTTATATTTGCGGGAATATTTTTTGTTACTGTAGTAATTATTTTTAAAATTCTTATCCTCACATATATCTTTAGAAATTTCACACAGTGTATATGTGTAATTAACTAGATATTAATATTTCTGCACTAGTTTATTTTACACAAAAACATAGCCATTAGGTAAATGTCATGAACCATTAATAAGTAATATCACTAATATAGTAATAGTGCTTCAAGAGATTTTCTGAAGTAAATGACTATGATTAAAATATCTTTAAAATATTAATCAGTGTTATATGTTTGGATTCATAGTTAATTTATTAACAGTAATTTATTATCTATTATTAGAAACAATCAGACTATATGCATAGATAATCTGTTGATGGTGGTAGTGTTCTAAATTCAATCACCCTGAGATCTACCAGAATTTTTTTCATACAGTATTTCTTTTAAGTTAGGTTTCAATTTTGATATAAACCACAAACACTTATATTGCACATAAAATATAATTGCTCAGATAAACAATTGTTATCAAGGTAATATTACTTAGTTATAGAGTCCTTAAGCTCTCCCTATCTTAGGTGTTTCTTTTTGATACTCATATCTCAGATTATTAATGACATCAAAATTACTCATTCCAATAACCATTGTTGACTAAGCAATACAATCAATTTTTCATTAATTTTTTATTAAAGAATATTATCCTAGTGTTAGCTGTGCAGGGAAGTATTGCCTGCTCTACTAGGGATCAACTGTGCCATTAGTAGCTAGTTGGATAGGTAGTTCTAAGTGATTATACTCTAAGCCAGACACACTCCCCAGTTATTTTGGTCTAGATACTTTAAAGTTCAATCCCTAACCTCAACATCAGACTCTCATAGTCAAAGTTGTTAACCAATTATCTATGTTTTAAAAGGAGGTAGAAAGCTGGGGGAAGCAGGTAAAGGGTAATAAGGGTGTTACCCTG
>NW_011888800.1:9668229-9670658 GCF_000151845.1 Pteropus vampyrus
TGAAACAAGCCAACATGTTTAGCTTGTCTTTTAAATAAGCTGAAATAATATTGAGATGTAGTGATTTCAAGAAGGCAACTTCTTTATTCATATGGTCATGCTATATAGAATCTAGTGCATTTATTACATTTTGGAGATCTACAAATGACATATTATTCATGAAACTATCATCCTGTTAAAACTGTACTCTCTCTTAGAAATTGCATATCAGCTGTAGAATTGTCTAAAGAAAATGCACTTTCTAAAGCATTTGGATCATTTGAGTGTATGTGGGCCCTCACCTTTCTCCCTTGACTCAAATTTTATAATACAAAACTTTAACACTAATCTCAACATTAGCATTTGAAAGTTCTTTTTTCCCCATATAGTAACTTTTTCTTATTTATACTCATGTTTTTGGTTAAACTCTTCTGAACTTGTAAACTTAAAAAAAAAAATCCTAAATGTTAATTATCTTTTCCTGAAACATATTAAATATTATCTTTCTTGAACACTTTATCTTAGTCACATTGAGTGATTATGTTTCTTATATAGAAACCAAACCGGTATGTGGATTTTAAATTAATTATTAAAAGGATTAAGTAAATTTACACCAAACTGTGTACATTGGGAGTGTTCAAGTATTTTTTTGATGTACGTAGTATGCATATGTTAACATAATAAATCAAAAACTAAACAAATTGATTCCTAAACAAAAGTGATTGTATCTTTAGGTGTATCTAGAAAAGTTACAAATATATATCCTTGAAATACTACCAGAAGCAATAAAATCAGAATATGAGCCTTACAGGAATTGAAAGCATATGAATAAAATAGGCAAAGATAAATTGTTTTGTTAAAAGTCTTGTCTTAATGGAAAGTAAAAAGCAGTATGATTTTACCTATTCCTCATTTAAACAGTTTCTTTTTATTTGCCATAGCATTTCTGATGAATATTGCCTCTGGCTTCCATCTTTAAAAAATACTCCCCTCACTTTTGGTTATTTCTCTACACTTTTGCAAATGTGTCTCCTCTGATGCTTTTCACTATTAGGCATAGTCATTCCTCATTCTGTTGAATTTAGTGTGTAGTTCTTAGTTCATCTTATTTCTTTCATCCTTTGTGACAAGATTATTTTTCCTTCTAGCTTTTGGTAGAATTTTGTGTCATTAGATAAGTTATGGGTCATTGACAGAGTCTGCTAGTTACTTCTGAATGTTTATTTCCCTTTCTTCCATGATGGTAGAACCCCTAATTTCTATCTGAGCACATTCTACCTAGAATAAAGACTGTATTCTCAGTAGCACTTGAAATTAAGTATGGCTATGTCACAATGTTTTGGTCAATGAATGCATAGCGAAAATGGCATCTGGGAATCTTTCTTGAAGACATCTGGCGCATACACTTTGTCCTCCTTTTCTTCCACGTCCATTTTTTTCTGCTGCTTCTTTCATCCTGTTGCTTGGAATGGGGATGTGATAGGTACCATTTAAACCATAAGAACATACCCCAGGGTTGGCAAAGCAGGAAATTGAAAGGAGCCTGGGGTTCTGAGGACAGTGTTGAGATATCTGCCATTGCAGCACTTTCGCTTATCTCAAGACTTTTATGTGACAGAGAAATAAGCTGTTTTGTTTAAGACAGGAGTCCCCAAACCCCGGTCTGTGGTCTGCTGGGAACCGGGCCGCACAGCAGGAGATGAGCAGTGAGTGAGTGAGCAAAGCTACATCTGTTTTGGTCGCTGCTCTCCAGCACTAGCATCACTGCCTTAGCTGCACCTCAGATCATCAGGCATTAGATTCTCATAGGAGCACCAGTCCCTGGTGCCAAAAAGGTTGGGGACCGCTGGTCTAGATGGTCTCAACAACACATAGTTCTCAAAGCTGTGTCCTTGAAAATGGCTCCCACTGTGGGAACAGTGGACGGAATATACATTTCAAGGACTGGAAGTGGTAAGGAGCCTCAGACTGCCCAAGTCCAGCTCATGGGTCAACCAGTGGTCACAACCTCTTCATGACCTCCTCCAACAATAGACTTTCCTCCAAAGAAGATATAAAAAATGGTCAATAAGCATGTAAAAAAATGTTCAACATCATTATCCATATGGGAAATGCAAATCGAATCAAAACTATAATGAGATACCACTTCATATCCACTAGGATGGCTATAATCAAAAAGACAAATGATAAAAAGTGTTGATGAGGATGTGGAGAAATTGGAACTCTCATACATTGCTGGTGGAGATGTAAAATGATGCACCGACTTTGGAAAATAGTTTGGCAGTTCCTCAAAATATTAAACATAGTTACCATGTGATCCAGCAATTCCACTCTTAGATATATATCCAAGACAAATGAAAACATACATCCACACAAAACTTAATGTTCCCAGCAGCATTAATCATAATAGCCAATAAGTGGAAACAACCCAGGTGTCCATCAATTGATGG
>NW_011888800.1:9670708-9673030 GCF_000151845.1 Pteropus vampyrus
GTATCAATTGATGTCATGAAGAAATTCCTTGGGGAACTACATGACTTCATTCCTGGAAGTTCAGGATATTTAGCATACCATGTTCAAAATGAAATTAACATGTCAGCTATAAAAAACAAATTGAAGAGGAAGTGTTAAGTTAAATTATTCCTGTATCTGAGCATTTATTTTCTATAAAACATTACCAAAGATGTGCATAATTTTACATTCTCCCCTTTGAGACAGTGAGATGGGGAAATGAGAAAGAATTCTTCTCTTTCTTCTCCAAATGTGCCTTTAGGAAATTCAGAATTATTTTGGCTCTGTGTTTTGACATTTGGGCTGGACTTTTCCCCCAGCTTGTAACATATGTCCATAAATTCTGAGTGTACAGTTGTTATGAAGTAATTGTCATTGAAACATACTTTATTAGAAATCTCAATCTCTCTCTTTTCCTTCCCTCCTTCCTTCCATCTCTCAGATGCTCTTTTGGCTTTAACATTCTATTATATATTTTTTTCTAGGTTCAGTGATGTGAATACAAAATTTATGATGCTAGTCATCTTATTTCAATTTAAAAAATTTTTAAAAATTGGAATGCTGTAGTTGAATTCTGAATTACTGTTTCTGATTTGAAAAATGGGGAATAAAACATTTTAATAATTCAAACTTCATGTAAGGACAGTTTCTGATAATAAAAGTAGAGGAAGTGATTTAATGTAAACAAATGTTATGTCATCTGAAATGAACCCTCAAAGTGTCTTAGAATCACAGTGCTGGAAAGGACCTGAGAGAACATAAAGTCCAATTCATTTATTGTCTTTAATGGGGAAATGAAGGCCTTGAAAGTGTGTCTTGCTTCAGGTGACTAATTGGGGGCTGAACCAGAACTGGAACACATAACCCTCTTGATTTTCCAGGCCAGTGCTTTCCTATTCTCCCACATGCTATATGTTATAACTTATGTCAAGTATAATAGACAGCAGATCTGCAAAAAGATTGGGGACGTTGAAACAAGCCAACATGTTTAGCTTGTCTTTTAAATAAGCTGAAATAATATTGAGATGTAGTGATTTCAAGAAGGCAACTTCTTTATTCATATGGTCATGCTATATAGAATCTAGTGCATTTATTACATTTTGGAGATCTACAAATGACATATTATTCATGAAACTATCATCCTGTTAAAACTGTACTCTCTCTTAGAAATTGCATATCAGCTGTAGAATTGTCTAAAGAAAATGCACTTTCTAAAGCATTTGGATCATTTGAGTGTATGTGGGCCCTCACCTTTCTCCCTTGACTCAAATTTTATAATACAAAACTTTAACACTAATCTCAACATTAGCATTTGAAAGTTCTTTTTTCCCCATATAGTAACTTTTTCTTATTTATACTCATGTTTTTGGTTAAACTCTTCTGAACTTGTAAACTTAAAAAAAAAAATCCTAAATGTTAATTATCTTTTCCTGAAACATATTAAATATTATCTTTCTTGAACACTTTATCTTAGTCACATTGAGTGATTATGTTTCTTATATAGAAACCAAACCGGTATGTGGATTTTAAATTAATTATTAAAAGGATTAAGTAAATTTACACCAAACTGTGTACATTGGGAGTGTTCAAGTATTTTTTTGATGTACGTAGTATGCATATGTTAACATAATAAATCAAAAACTAAACAAATTGATTCCTAAACAAAAGTGATTGTATCTTTAGGTGTATCTAGAAAAGTTACAAATATATATCCTTGAAATACTACCAGAAGCAATAAAATCAGAATATGAGCCTTACAGGAATTGAAAGCATATGAATAAAATAGGCAAAGATAAATTGTTTTGTTAAAAGTCTTGTCTTAATGGAAAGTAAAAAGCAGTATGATTTTACCTATTCCTCATTTAAACAGTTTCTTTTTATTTGCCATAGCATTTCTGATGAATATTGCCTCTGGCTTCCATCTTTAAAAAATACTCCCCTCACTTTTGGTTATTTCTCTACACTTTTGCAAATGTGTCTCCTCTGATGCTTTTCACTATTAGGCATAGTCATTCCTCATTCTGTTGAATTTAGTGTGTAGTTCTTAGTTCATCTTATTTCTTTCATCCTTTGTGACAAGATTATTTTTCCTTCTAGCTTTTGGTAGAATTTTGTGTCATTAGATAAGTTATGGGTCATTGACAGAGTCTGCTAGTTACTTCTGAATGTTTATTTCCCTTTCTTCCATGATGGTAGAACCCCTAATTTCTATCTGAGCACATTCTACCTAGAATAAAGACTGTATTCTCAGTAGCACTTGAAATTAAGTATGGCTATGTCACAATGTTTTGGTCAATGAATGCA